>NC_041226.1:14151310-14151888 GCF_002837175.3 Physeter macrocephalus | reverse complement strand
AATGAAGGAAACATTAGCAAAGATCAATAAAACAAAAAGCTGGTTCTTTGAGAAGATAAACAAAATTGATAAACCATTAGCTAGACTCACTGAGAAAAAAAGGGAGAAGTCTCCAATCAATAGAATTAGAAATGAAAAAGAAGTAACAACTGACACTGCAGAAATACAAACGATCGTGAGAGATTACTACAAGCAAATATAGGCAAATAAAATGAACAACCTGGAAGAAGTGGAGAAATTCTTAGAAAAGCACAACCTTCTGAGACTGAACCAGGAAGAAATAGAAAATATAAACAGACCAATCACAAGCACTGAAATAGAAACTGTGATTAAAACTCTTCCAATAAACAAAAGCCCAGGACCAGATGGCTTTACAGGAGAATTCTACCAAACATTTAGAGAAGAGCTAACACCTATCCTTCTCAAACTCTTCCAAAATATAGCAGAGGGAGGAACACTCTCAAACTCATTCTACGAGGCCACCATCACTCTGAGACCAAAATCAGACAAAGAGGTCACAAAAAAAGACAACTACAGGCCAATATCACTGATGGACATAGATGCAAAAATCCTCAACA
>NC_041226.1:14149124-14151152 GCF_002837175.3 Physeter macrocephalus | reverse complement strand
CTCTTCCAATAAACAAAAGCCCAGGACCAGATGGCTTTACAGGAGAATTCTACCAAACATTTAGAGAAGAGCTAACACCTATCCTCTCAAACTCTTCCAAAATATAGCAGAGGGAGGAACACTCCCAAACTCATTCTACGAGGCCACCATCATCCTGATACCAAAACCAGACAAAGATGTCACAAAGAAAGAAAAGTACAGGCCAATATCACACAAACCCACAGCCAACATCATTGTCAATGGTGAAAAGCTGAAACCATTTCCACTAAGTTTAGGAACAGGAAAAGGTTGCCCACTCTCATCGCTATTATTCAACATAGTTTTGGAAGTTTTAGCCGTAGCAATCTGAGAAGAAAAAGAAATAAAAGGAATACAAAACAGAAAAGAAGAAACAAAACTGTGAATGTTTGCAGATGTCATGATACTATACATAGAGAATCCTAAAGATGCTACTGGAAAACTACTAGAGCTGATCAAAGAATCTGGTAAAGTAGTAGGATACAAAATTAATGCACAGAAATCTCGTGCATTTCTATACAGTAGTGATGAAAAAAATCTGAAAGAGAAATTAAGGAAACACTCCCATTTACTGTTGCAACAAAAAGAATAAAATACCTAGGAATAAACCTACCTATGAGACAAAAGACCTATATGCAGAAAACTGTAAGACACTGTTGAAAGAAATTAAAGAAGATACAAACAGATGGAGAAATATACCATGTTCTTGGATTGGAAGAATCAACATTGTGAAAATGACTATATTACCCAAAGAAATCTACAGATTCAATTCAATCCCTATAGACTACCACTGGCATTTTTCAGAGAACTAGAACAAAAAATTTCACAATTTGTATGGAAACACAAAAGACCCCGAATAGCCACAGCAATCTTGATAAAGAAAACCGGAGCTGGAGGAATCACACTCATGGACTTCAGACTATACTATAAAGCTGTGGTAATCAAGACAGTATGGTACTGGCACAAAAACAGAAATATAGATTAATGGAACAGGGTAGAAATCCCAGAGATAAACCCACACACATATGGTCACCTTATCTTTGATAAAGGAAGCAAGAATATACAGTGGAGAAAAGACAGCCTAGAATCAACATTGTGAAAATGACTATATTACCCAAAGAAATCTACAGATTCAATTCAATCCCTATAGACTACCACTGGCATTTTTCAGAGAACTAGAACAAAAAATTTCACAATTTGTGTGGAAACACAAAAGACCCCAAATAGCCAAAGCTATCTTGAGAAAGAAAAATGGAGCTGGAGGAATCAGGCTCCCTGACTTCAAGACAGTATGGTACTGGCACAAACACAGAAATATAGATCAATGGAACAGCAAAGCCCAGAGATAAACCCACACACATATGGTCACCTAATCTTTAAGAAAGGAGGCCAGAATATACAATGGAGAAATGACAGCCTCTTCAATAAGTGGTGCTGGGAAAACTGAACAGTTACATGTAAAAGAATGAAATTAGAACACTCCCTAACATCATACACAAAAATAAACTCAAAATGGATTAAAGACCTAAATGTAAGGCCAGACACTATAAAACCCTTAGAGGAAAACATAGGCAGAACCCTCTATGACATAAATCACAGCAAGATCCTTTTTGAACCCCCTCCTAGAGAAACAGAAATAAAAACAAAAACAAAAAATGGGAGCTAATGAAACTTAAAAGGTTTTGCACAGCAAAGGAAACCATAAACAAGATGAAAAGACAAGCCTCAGAATGGGAGAAAATATTTGCAAATGGAGTCATGTACCACAATAATCATTGCAGCTCTATTTACAGTAGCTAGGACATGGAAACAACCTAAGTGTCCATCTACAGATGAATGGATAAGGAAGATGTGGCACATATATACAATGGAATATTACTCAGCCATAAAAAGAAACGAAATTGAGTTATTTGTAGTGAGGTGGATGGACCTAGAGTCTGTCATACAGAGTGAAGTAAGTCAGAAAGAGAAAACCAAATACTGTATGCTAACGCATATATATGGAATTTT
>NC_041226.1:14138288-14147540 GCF_002837175.3 Physeter macrocephalus | reverse complement strand
CTCTATGACATAAATCACAGCAAGATCCTTTTTGAACCCCCTCCTAGAGAAACAGAAATAAAAACAAAAACAAAAAATGGGAGCTAATGAAACTTAAAAGGTTTTGCACAGCAAAGGAAACCATAAACAAGATGAAAAGACAACCCTCAGAATGGGAGAAAATATTTGCAAATGAAGCAACTGACAAAGGATCAATCTCCAAACTATACAAGCAGCTCATGCAGCTCAATATGACAAAAACAAACAACCCAATCCAAAATTGAGGAGAAGACCTAAATAGACATTTCTCCAAAGAAGATATACAGATTGCCAACAAACACATGAAAGGATGCTCAACATCACTAATCATTAGAGAAATGCAAATCAAAACCACAATGAGGTATCACCTCACACCAGTCAGAATGGCCAATAAAGATGCAGACGTAGAGAATGGACTTGAGAACACGGGGAAGGGGAAGGGGAAGGTGGTACGAAGTGAGAGAGTGGCATGGACATATATCCACTACCAAATGTAAAATAGATAGCTAGTGGGAAGCAGCCATCTAGCACAGGGAGATCACCTCGGTGCTTTGTGACCACATAAGGGGTGGTATAGGGAGGGTGAGAGAGAGACACAAGAGGGAGGAGATATGAGTATATATTTATATGTATAGCTGATTCACTTTGTTATACAGCAGCAATTAACACAAGACTGTAAAGCAATTATACTCCAATAAAGATGTTAAAATAAAATACTTTTATTCTAACACAAAATCTGCTATGTTACTCATCAATTGCTTTTTATTTCAATTATTATTTTTTAAAGAAGTTCTTTGGTCTTTTTGAAAAATCTCTATGACTATTTTTGATAACCCTTTAATCCATGATTCTTTTGTTTCAACTTCATCTTTTATTCAATAATTTTATACATAACTAATCATTTTCATGTGTTATCTCTGATCACTTCTTCTGAAATTCTTGAGAGTTTTTCCCTTATATTCACTTATATTGTTTCACTTCTCTGTTTTTAACACTTTACTTTCAGTTCATTTTGCCTAAACATTAGCTTGAGGGTCTTTATATGAAGAGGTTTTCATTCAGAAGATCTGAACTTCACTCTGAGTGTGCCAAGGAATGCTTTAATTTAATTCTTCCTTAGAGGTCTTGTAATCATGTACATAATACAAATTTAAATTCCACACCCAAGTGAGGTAGGTCTTCACTACAAAATCTCAGGAGAAATTATTTTAATCTGGAGCTAAAACACTGTTTTCCCTTAGGGTCCTTTTGCTCACAATTGTATCTGAATCCCTTCACTTGCAGTATTTCTCTGAAGGAGTATCTCTTTACTATCCAATCTATTAAGTTATTTGTGAGAGATTTAACCCTTCTCCTTATGGAGAAAAATTGTTTTATTTTGTCCTAACACTGATTCAACTTCCTATTTCTTTTTGTATTTGATATTTTCTTGGGAGGTTTTCATTAATATTTTGTGAGATTAGCTAGACATTTAAAATTATGTTTGCTAATTTATCCAGAATCAGGATATTTTAAAGCAGAATACCTAGTCCATGGTACTTCTAATGCAGAAAAGTCAATTAGGTAATATTAGTATTATTTGTGATTTTTGCTAATGTACCATAATTTGGTGATAAATTATAATTAACATTTGACATGCTTCCTGCCCTAGGGATTTCTAAAGGAAATGGTATAGTCTTATTATAGTCAGCTTTTATATGAAAATGTCATTATTCATCTCTTCTAACTTTCTTCTTTTTGTTTTTTTCTTTCCACCAGGCATCTCTTCTAACTTTCAACATTCAAGATAAGACTTTCTCTCCTGGTGCTATTCAAAAGCACATTCCTGACGTTTAGTTGAAAAGATTTAGTCATTTGTTTTACAGGGTGACATTGGGCTTCTCCATGAAATTGAAATGAATGTGAAAAGCAAGGTAAAAATATGTTTCAGGTGAGAGAGACTGAGAGAGAAATTATTTTATTTCAAACACTCCCACTTATTGGGACTCAAGGAAGGCTCTGTAGAAGGCAAGAATGCTGGAGGAGGGCAGGCAGAGGGAAAAACGAGAAGTTTCATTTTACGTGTAACTGACTGAACATTCGCTTAAAGAGGGAGGTTAGAAACTGTAGCTGGGAAAACAAAAAAGACCAAGTTTTAGATATGTTCTAAAATTATTTCAATTTCAATCAATTTCAGTAGTAAAGTATTCAGATGAAAGGAAAAAATCAACTACTGTCTTAAGAGCATTCATTTTTATATCTGTCTGTTGACTTAAAACTAAGAACTAGCTGGGCAGATTGAAACGTACGTGATGTCATTTAAAAACAGACACATCGGGCTTCCCTGGTGGCGCGGTGGTTGCGCGTCCGCCTGCCGGTGCAGGGGGGCCGGGTTCGCGCCCCGGTCTGGGAGGGTCCCGCGTGCCGCGGAGCGGCTGGGCCCGTGGGCCGTGGCCAATGAGCCTGCGCGTCCGGAGCCAAAAACAGACACATCATGCAGAAGTGTGCAACACACTTTTAAAATTTTCCTTCTCCAATTGCGTTTTATCATTTGCTGAGAAAAAAAGACATTCTTTATACTATACACAATCTATAGATGATTTTATCTTGTTACAGGGATAAACCGGAACGAAATTTTCATTAATATTAACGTTCCCATTTTTTCCTCAAAATTGACTTTGATGGAGGATCGCTTACAAAAGCTATTTAATAATAAATTAAAACTTACTTCAGTGTTATATTGATCATTGAGAAGAGTTGATCACAATTTTCTTCAAACAAAGAAGTACCTCTCAGTGTACCTAGGTAATTAAAAATTGTTACTAAATTGTATCCACCATATATGATATTGTGAAGGATGAATCTGTATAGTATGTATACTCTATTGGCTATTTGATTCAGTTTGGGAAGAATTACTTACATTTTATCAGATAATCGATAACTTATTTTATAAATTTTGGTAGTATTTACAAGTTTGTTTTTTTAGCAGTTAATAAATATGAAATCCTTTTAGAAAAGACTAAGAGGTTTCTGTGTCTTCTTAAAATAAAACTGCAAAACAGTTTTCTCTTTCTGCATCTATAAAATGAAGAAGTGTGTGGTCTGTTGTTTTTATTTTTTGAGAAACTGATTAATTGTCCATTTGTGGAATTTGCTAGTTCTGTACTTTCCACATAAATGTGTAGCTATGGAATGAGGTTACTAAAAAATTTTACTTTAAGCTTTGTCTTTCCAGCTTAAAATAGGAGAAGGAAAAACTGCCTCAAATCCTAAAATGGCTGAAATTAAAGGCAATTACAGGTTATGTGTCTGGTTAGAACATACATTAGCTTGAAATACAATTGAGTTACCACAGATGGTTAATAACAAAAGTGAAAGAAATTATAAATTATCCCATTTGGCTGAAGGACAAATAGGTGTCTCATATAAGACAAAAGCAAAAATAAATATATACTTTTACACAGTACACAATTGTGTAATGAACAAAAGTATTTTAACCCTATACACTTATTCTTCCAATGCATTGGTAAATTAAAATAATTGAAAATCAATAATTAAAGTGATATTTTTTGAGAAATAATAAAAGAAAATTAGAATTATAAATTTTCAGGATCTTATTCTCAAAATAGTAAAAGAAATATCATAAAGGAATGATGCAATGTAAGTGAGGGACGTCTGCTTTCAGATATAATGGAGTAGCTTGTACAAACCAAATATCCTGTCAAAAGACAGAAGGGAAAAAAAGCCTATTAAACTATAGACTATTAGAGTATATAGGAGTATGTATGTATTAGAAATATAGATGATAGAATGCTTGTTTGAAGGCATTTGAGAATTATTGGGACAAGCTAGCCTTGTGGGTAAAAGTTTCAGAAAAGGAAAAATGGTGAGCCATCATTCTGCAGTCTCTGGTAACCACGGGACATTTGCACATTCTGCATATGAGGCAAGATGCTAGTGATCCAGGCCAAGTACCTGGTCAGAAGGAGTGTTAACAGACAGAGACACTGACTATGCTTCTGGTAGTTTGCCAGGGCCAGAAATGTAAAAATCAGAAAATTTTGAGACCAGAATATTGGTGATAAAGGGGAGGGAACATCCAAGATATGAGCCCCACAATCAGTTGCTTTTCCTTTAAAGTTATTTTCTACATTTTGCAACTGCATAGAGCAATAGGCTTAAAAATGCAGATTACATTTTCCAGACTCTCTGCATGTTGAAGAGGGAATTTTAGTTCAGAATCAGCCATAGGGAGGGCTGGTGAACATCCAGGTTCTCAGATGGAACTCCTGGAAGACTGTGATCCAGAACCAGAGGCAATCCACAGGTTGGTAGAGCATTGCCAACATAGCAATGCAGAAGTTAGACATTCTTGTCCCTGACTGTACTGAAGTGTCCAGCTCCACCCTATCTGCCTGAAAGAGTAAACACTAACTGGAAGAAGAAAATTACCCCAACCTCCAATGTCTGGCATGCAATCCTGAATTACCTGCTATGCCAAGGGAAAGACTGCAATACCACTGAATTATAAGTAAACTCACCAAAGCCTAAATGAGGTTATTTTTATTATCAAGAAAATACTAGTAATTGGCAGTAATTCTAAAATCAGTCATGTCTGAACTCTAAAGTGAAAACTCCCAAATATTATTAAGGAAATCTAAAAAGAATCAAATGAATAAAAAGATAGATCATGTTCATTGATTTCAAGACAATATGTATAATAAGATATATTTTTCTCCACATTACTCTACAGATTCAATGTAAACTCAATCAAAACACAACAACTTTCTGTGTATGTGTGTGTGTGTGTGTGTGTGTGTGTGTGTGTGTGTGTGTGTAAACTGACTAGCTGGTTAAAATTAACTTGGAATTGCAAAAGGCCAAATATAGTCACGAAAATCTTAAAGAAGAGCAAAGCTAGAGAACTTCCACTACTAGGCATTAAGAAAAACAACATATAGTAATTAAAACAATGTCACATGAACACACACATGAACAAGTCAGCTAATGGAACGGAGTGAAGAGGGAGGACCATACATATAGGGTAATTTGGTTTGTGACAAATGCCCTATCATTGTACAGTGAGGGAAATGACAGTCGTATAAATAAATGTTCTGGGCGACTTCCCTGGTTGTCCAGTGGTAAAAAAATCTGCCTTCCAATGCTGCAGGGCAACTAAGCCCATGCACCACAACTACTGAGCTCACACGCATCAACAGAGAAAGCCCACGTGCTGCAAACTACAGAGCCCACATGCCCTGGAGCCTGTGTGCCAAAACTATAGGGAAGAAATCTGCACGGCACAACTAGATAGAAGCCTGCATGCTGCAAGGAATATTCCACGTGTGGCAACTAAGACCTGACACAGCCAAAGAAATAAAGAAAAAAAAATTGTTAAAATAAATAAATAAATAAATGTGCTGGGACAACTAGATAAGTACATATTAATCTTTCCCCCACCAAAAGCATTTGCAAAAATCAATTTTAGACTTACTGAAGATCTTAATATGAAATGTAACTACATAAAACTTTAGGACAAAAATACATATGAAATATCTTCATATTATTGAGGTAGGCAAAGAGTTCTTAAACAAGATGCTAAAATCACTAACTATAAAGGAAAAAATTAATCGACTGGACTCCACTAAAATTAAGAACCCAAGTTTACCAAAAGATATCATAAAGAGATTGGAAAGGCAAGAATGGGGGAAATATCTGTTGTTCATACATCTGGAAAAGGTCTCGCATCTAGAATATATAAAGAACTGCAAATCCATAACAACGAATCAGATCAACAGCTCGATAGCAAAATGGACAAGATTTAAACTCATGCTAGACGATGTCGTCAAGGTAATTAACATCTGAAATGTGTTTAAGGAATTGACCTGAAATAGGGACATGCAAATTGAAACCACAATTACTACTACTATACACCCAACCAAACGGCTAAAATTAAAGACAGATAATATCAAGTGCTGACAAAGTGTAGAGCAATCAACAGTCTCAGACACAAGCAAAGAATGAATTGACAACCACTTTTGAAAATTGTTCAACAGCATCTAATATAGCTAAATTATACTCCCCACTGACTCAGCCACTCCTCTCCTATGTATGTCCACATGTAAATATGTACATATGTATGTCAATAGATATGTACAAGGATATTCATAGCATTAATTTTAATAATAGCCAATGTTTGGAAACACAAAAATAAAATCTAAAACATTGCTAGTTATAAAAAATGGATAAATCTCAAAAATATAATTTTGAATGAAAGAATTCAGGTAAAAACGAGTATATACACATATTTCTATTAATAAAAATGTCTACTAAGAGGTAGAACCCATTCATAAAGTAAGACACAAGAGTAATGATAACCTTTGTTAGGAGATAGTGACTTGGTACTAAACTTTTTGGATATGGGTAATGGTCTATTTCTTATATCTGTGCTGACTGCTCAATTCATTTCAGTTTTGTAAAAGTCAGGTTGTACACTTTTGATTTGTGTGTTCTTGGCATGTATACTCAATTCAATAAAAACATTTAAGAGCAAGACCATTATTTCAGATGCTCAATTCTCCATTTTACATTTTTTGGAGCACTCTCAAAGTTGTCATTATACAGAGATATCTCCATCCTTTCACTCTCATTGCCATCAGAATTAAATGTTAGGAAAACTTGATTTCTGAACATTAAATGTTCAGAAAACATTAAGTAGTATTTGAAGGTTATTAAACACAGGTAAATGGTATGATTACAACTGGAGAACACTAACTTGACAACAGATTGTAGGCTGGGTTAGAGAAAACAGTGCCTGGAAGACAGAAGGCCAGACAAGATATAATTAGTTACACTCAGGCAGGAAGTAAATGCAACTTAACCTAGGAAAATGAAAAATAATGATGTAAATATAATCAACAAACATGAAAACAAATTTGATATTGGGAACTAGGCAGAAGGGTCCATCTGATATTTTGTGCCTGGCTAACTGGGTCAGTGGAGATCTTTAATTTACAGTTGTATGTCCTGTATGGTTTTGGAGTCAACTTGAAGATTTCCATTCTTGAATCACCTCATACATTAAACCTATTTCAACACTACTAACCTTTTAATATTTGAGCATTTGTCTCAAGATCCCCGAAGCATGTCTAAATAGAGGCTAACTCAGGGTGAAGCAAGGGGAAGGGGGCAGAGTTTTCCATGAATGCAACTTCCAAGATTCAAGATGGAGAGAGAAAGGGGAAGAAAAGTTGAAGATGGAAAAATCAGTTTGCTGCAATCCATACCCTCTGTCTCCACTTCTCATCCCCAGGGAGGAAGTGGCTGGTGCAGCAGGTGTTACTATGCATGCAGGTCCTTGTTATCAGAAAGAGAACACTGATTGTGTTGACCTGTGGTCTTCTCGCCATCCTCCAGAAACCTATTAGTGATGTACAGAGCATAGAAGGAATGCTCCATGGAGGCTGTGTTCAAAGAATAAGGACATTACACCTCTCTCCCAAATCCTTCCTTTCTCTTGTTGACAAACCAAACTTTCTGGCTGTAATAACATGATATAAATTCTTTTATATTGAATCTGACATTTGATGTTGAAAGGCTTAAAAACGTGTGATTCAGAGAATGAATATCTGTGAGATTCAAAATCTCAGCGTGTGCCTGTGATAAATAAAATGTTAACCAAAATGCCAGACCAAATTATATTGTGAATGGAGCATTTGAATTAAAGATTTTTCTTGATAAAATCAAAACCCATTCCTGTAAAAATGTAATTTCAGTAAAATTGTGATGCAGGGGAGGGGGAAGTGAGAGCCTGAGGAATTTGAGCAAATTATATCCACTCTGCACCAAACAGTATTATTAAGAACACAGTGGGACTTCACTGGTGGTGCAGTGGTTAAGAATCCAACTGCCATTGCAGGGGACATGGGTTTGAGCCCTGGTCCAGTAATATCCCAATGCTGAGGAGTAACTAAGTCCATGTGCCACAACTGCTGAGCCTGAGCTCTGGAACCCGCAAGACACAACTGCTGAGCCCATGTGCCGGAACTACTGAAGCCCGCACACCTAGAGCCTATGCTCTGCAGCAAGAGAAGCCACCACAATAAGAGATGTGCACACCACAATGAAGAGTAGATTCTGCTCTCTGCAACTAGAGAAAGTCCGTGTGCAGCAATGAAGACCCAACGCAGCCAATAATAATAATAATAATAATAATAAATTTTTTAAAAAAAGCAGTGATTTCATGGTTTTTACATGAAGATGCTGACAAAGACTATGCTCCAGTCTGCAGAGGTAGCTTGTGTTTTTTTTTCTTTTTTTCCTTTATTTTAACATCTTTATTGGAGTATAATTACTTTACAGTCTTGTGTTAGTTGATGCTGTATAACAAAGTGAATCAGCTACATGATTCACTACATATGATTCACTACTTCAGCTACATATCAGCTACATATATCACCATATCTCCTCCCTCTTACATCTCCCTCCCACCCTCCCTATCCCACCCCTCCAGATGGACACAAAGCACTGAGCTGATCTCCCTGTGCTAGACGGCTGCTTCCCACTAGCTATCTATTTTACATTTGGTAGTGTATATATGTCCATGCCAGTCTCTCACTTTGTCCCAGCTTACCCTTCCACCTCCCCATGTGCTCAAGTCAATTCTCTATGTCTCTGTCTTTATTCTTGTCCTGCCGTAGGTTCTTCAGAACTTTTTTTCTTTTTTGATTCCAAATGTATGTGTTAGCATACGGTATTTGTTTTTCTCTTTCTGACTTACTTCACTCTGTATGACAGTCTCTAGGTCCATCCACCTCATTACAAATAAATCAGTTTTGTTTCTTTTTATGGCTGAGTAATATTGCATTACTTTATCTTTGGTTAGAGTATTTAATCCCTTTATATTTAAGTAATTATCAATATGTAAGTTCTTAAAACCATTTTCTTAATTTTGGGGAGTTTGTTATTGGATCTCTTTCCTTCTCTTGTGTTTCCTGCCTAGAGAAGTTCCTTTACCATTTGTTGTAAAGCTGGTTTGGTGGTGCTGAATTCTCTTAGCTTTTCCGTGTCTGTAAATGTTTTAATTTCTCCATTGAATCTGAATGAGATCCTTGCTGGGTAATCTTTGTTGGAGTTTTTTCCTTTTCATCACTTTAAATATGTCCTGCCACTCCCTTCTGGGTTGCAGAGTTTCTGCTGAAAGATCAGCTGTTAACCTTATGCGGATTCCCTTGTATGTTATTTGTTGCTCTTCCC
>NC_041226.1:14132240-14137632 GCF_002837175.3 Physeter macrocephalus | reverse complement strand
TGTGTGTGTGTGTGTGTGTGTGTGTGTGTGTGTGTGTGTGTGTAAACTGACTAGCTGGTTAAAATTAACTTGGAATTGCAAAAGGCCAAATATAGTCACGAAAATCTTAAAGAAGAGCAAAGCTAGAGAACTTCCACTACTAGGCATTAAGAAAAACAACATATAGTAATTAAAACAATGTCACATGAACACACACATGAACAAGTCAGCTAATGGAACGGAGTGAAGAGGGAGGACCATACATATAGGGTAATTTGGTTTGTGACAAATGCCCTATCATTGTACAGTGAGGGAAATGACAGTCGTATAAATAAATGTTCTGGGCGACTTCCCTGGTTGTCCAGTGGTAAAAAAATCTGCCTTCCAATGCTGCAGGGCAACTAAGCCCATGCACCACAACTACTGAGCTCACACGCATCAACAGAGAAAGCCCACGTGCTGCAAACTACAGAGCCCACATGCCCTGGAGCCTGTGTGCCAAAACTATAGGGAAGAAATCTGCACGGCACAACTAGATAGAAGCCTGCATGCTGCAAGGAATATTCCACGTGTGGCAACTAAGACCTGACACAGCCAAAGAAATAAAGAAAAAAAAATTGTTAAAATAAATAAATAAATAAATGTGCTGGGACAACTAGATAAGTACATATTAATCTTTCCCCCACCAAAAGCATTTGCAAAAATCAATTTTAGACTTACTGAAGATCTTAATATGAAATGTAACTACATAAAACTTTAGGACAAAAATACATATGAAATATCTTCATATTATTGAGGTAGGCAAAGAGTTCTTAAACAAGATGCTAAAATCACTAACTATAAAGGAAAAAATTAATCGACTGGACTCCACTAAAATTAAGAACCCAAGTTTACCAAAAGATATCATAAAGAGATTGGAAAGGCAAGAATGGGGGAAATATCTGTTGTTCATACATCTGGAAAAGGTCTCGCATCTAGAATATATAAAGAACTGCAAATCCATAACAACGAATCAGATCAACAGCTCGATAGCAAAATGGACAAGATTTAAACTCATGCTAGACGATGTCGTCAAGGTAATTAACATCTGAAATGTGTTTAAGGAATTGACCTGAAATAGGGACATGCAAATTGAAACCACAATTACTACTACTATACACCCAACCAAACGGCTAAAATTAAAGACAGATAATATCAAGTGCTGACAAAGTGTAGAGCAATCAACAGTCTCAGACACAAGCAAAGAATGAATTGACAACCACTTTTGAAAATTGTTCAACAGCATCTAATATAGCTAAATTATACTCCCCACTGACTCAGCCACTCCTCTCCTATGTATGTCCACATGTAAATATGTACATATGTATGTCAATAGATATGTACAAGGATATTCATAGCATTAATTTTAATAATAGCCAATGTTTGGAAACACAAAAATAAAATCTAAAACATTGCTAGTTATAAAAAATGGATAAATCTCAAAAATATAATTTTGAATGAAAGAATTCAGGTAAAAACGAGTATATACACATATTTCTATTAATAAAAATGTCTACTAAGAGGTAGAACCCATTCATAAAGTAAGACACAAGAGTAATGATAACCTTTGTTAGGAGATAGTGACTTGGTACTAAACTTTTTGGATATGGGTAATGGTCTATTTCTTATATCTGTGCTGACTGCTCAATTCATTTCAGTTTTGTAAAAGTCAGGTTGTACACTTTTGATTTGTGTGTTCTTGGCATGTATACTCAATTCAATAAAAACATTTAAGAGCAAGACCATTATTTCAGATGCTCAATTCTCCATTTTACATTTTTTGGAGCACTCTCAAAGTTGTCATTATACAGAGATATCTCCATCCTTTCACTCTCATTGCCATCAGAATTAAATGTTAGGAAAACTTGATTTCTGAACATTAAATGTTCAGAAAACATTAAGTAGTATTTGAAGGTTATTAAACACAGGTAAATGGTATGATTACAACTGGAGAACACTAACTTGACAACAGATTGTAGGCTGGGTTAGAGAAAACAGTGCCTGGAAGACAGAAGGCCAGACAAGATATAATTAGTTACACTCAGGCAGGAAGTAAATGCAACTTAACCTAGGAAAATGAAAAATAATGATGTAAATATAATCAACAAACATGAAAACAAATTTGATATTGGGAACTAGGCAGAAGGGTCCATCTGATATTTTGTGCCTGGCTAACTGGGTCAGTGGAGATCTTTAATTTACAGTTGTATGTCCTGTATGGTTTTGGAGTCAACTTGAAGATTTCCATTCTTGAATCACCTCATACATTAAACCTATTTCAACACTACTAACCTTTTAATATTTGAGCATTTGTCTCAAGATCCCCGAAGCATGTCTAAATAGAGGCTAACTCAGGGTGAAGCAAGGGGAAGGGGGCAGAGTTTTCCATGAATGCAACTTCCAAGATTCAAGATGGAGAGAGAAAGGGGAAGAAAAGTTGAAGATGGAAAAATCAGTTTGCTGCAATCCATACCCTCTGTCTCCACTTCTCATCCCCAGGGAGGAAGTGGCTGGTGCAGCAGGTGTTACTATGCATGCAGGTCCTTGTTATCAGAAAGAGAACACTGATTGTGTTGACCTGTGGTCTTCTCGCCATCCTCCAGAAACCTAGTAGTGATGTACAGAGCATAGAAGGAATGCTCCATGGAGGCTGTGTTCAAAGAATAAGGACATTACACCTCTCTCCCAAATCCTTCCTTTCTCTTGTTGACAAACCAAACTTTCTGGCTGTAATAACATGATATAAATTCTTTTATATTGAATCTGACATTTGATGTTGAAAGGCTTAAAAACGTGTGATTCAGAGAATGAATATCTGTGAGATTCAAAATCTCAGCGTGTGCCTGTGATAAATAAAATGTTAACCAAAATGCCAGACCAAATTATATTGTGAATGGAGCATTTGAATTAAAGATTTTTCTTGATAAAATCAAAACCCATTCCTGTAAAAATGTAATTTCAGTAAAATTGTGATGCAGGGGAGGGGGAAGTGAGAGCCTGAGGAATTTGAGCAAATTATATCCACTCTGCACCAAACAGTATTATTAAGAACACAGTGGGACTTCACTGGTGGTGCAGTGGTTAAGAATCCAACTGCCATTGCAGGGGACATGGGTTTGAGCCCTGGTCCAGTAATATCCCAATGCTGAGGAGTAACTAAGTCCATGTGCCACAACTGCTGAGCCTGAGCTCTGGAACCCGCAAGACACAACTGCTGAGCCCATGTGCCGGAACTACTGAAGCCCGCACACCTAGAGCCTATGCTCTGCAGCAAGAGAAGCCACCACAATAAGAGATGTGCACACCACAATGAAGAGTAGATTCTGCTCTCTGCAACTAGAGAAAGTCCGTGTGCAGCAATGAAGACCCAACGCAGCCAATAATAATAATAATAATAATAATAAATTTTTTAAAAAAAGCAGTGATTTCATGGTTTTTACATGAAGATGCTGACAAAGACTATGCTCCAGTCTGCAGAGGTAGCTTGTGTTTTTTTTTCTTTTTTTCCTTTATTTTAACATCTTTATTGGAGTATAATTACTTTACAGTCTTGTGTTAGTTGATGCTGTATAACAAAGTGAATCAGCTACATGATTCACTACATATGATTCACTACTTCAGCTACATATCAGCTACATATATCACCATATCTCCTCCCTCTTACATCTCCCTCCCACCCTCCCTATCCCACCCCTCCAGATGGACACAAAGCACTGAGCTGATCTCCCTGTGCTAGACGGCTGCTTCCCACTAGCTATCTATTTTACATTTGGTAGTGTATATATGTCCATGCCAGTCTCTCACTTTGTCCCAGCTTACCCTTCCACCTCCCCATGTGCTCAAGTCAATTCTCTATGTCTCTGTCTTTATTCTTGTCCTGCCGTAGGTTCTTCAGAACTTTTTTTCTTTTTTGATTCCAAATGTATGTGTTAGCATACGGTATTTGTTTTTCTCTTTCTGACTTACTTCACTCTGTATGACAGTCTCTAGGTCCATCCACCTCATTACAAATAAATCAGTTTTGTTTCTTTTTATGGCTGAGTAATATTGCATTACTTTATCTTTGGTTAGAGTATTTAATCCCTTTATATTTAAGTAATTATCAATATGTAAGTTCTTAAAACCATTTTCTTAATTTTGGGGAGTTTGTTATTGGATCTCTTTCCTTCTCTTGTGTTTCCTGCCTAGAGAAGTTCCTTTACCATTTGTTGTAAAGCTGGTTTGGTGGTGCTGAATTCTCTTAGCTTTTCCGTGTCTGTAAATGTTTTAATTTCTCCATTGAATCTGAATGAGATCCTTGCTGGGTAATCTTTGTTGGAGTTTTTTCCTTTTCATCACTTTAAATATGTCCTGCCACTCCCTTCTGGGTTGCAGAGTTTCTGCTGAAAGATCAGCTGTTAACCTTATGCGGATTCCCTTGTATGTTATTTGTTGCTTTTCCCTTGCTGCTTTTAATAGTTTTTCTTTGTATTTAATTTTTGATAGTTTGACTAATATGTGTATTGGCATGTTTCTCCTTGGATTTATTCTGTATGGGACTCTCTGCTCTCACTGGACTTGATTGACTATTTCCTTCCCCATATTAGGGAAGTTTTCACCTATAATCTCTTCAAATATTTTCTCAGTCTTTCCTGCCTAGAGAAGTTCCTTTACCATTTGTTGTAAAGCTGGTTTGGTGGTGCTGAATTCTCTTAGCTTTTCCGTGTCTGTAAATGTTTTAATTTCTCCATTGAATCTGAATGAGATCCTTGCTGGGTAATCTTTGTTGGAGTTTTTTCCTTTTCATCACTTTAAATATGTCCTGCCACTCCCTTCTGGGTTGCAGAGTTTCTGCTGAAAGATCAGCTGTTAACCTTATGCGGATTCCCTTGTATGTTATTTGTTGCTTTTCCCTTGCTGCTTTTAATAGTTTTTCTTTGTATTTAATTTTTGATAGTTTTGTTTGTTCTGGTGGGTTTTTACTTTGCTCCTTCATCTGCTGCATATTTCTCTGTCTTCCATTTTGCTTAACTTACTGGTTTGGTGTCTCCTTTTTGCAGGCTGAAAGTTCACAGTTCCCGTTGTTATTTGTGTCTGCCCCCAGTGGGTAAGGTTGGTTCAGTGGGTTGTGTAGGCTTCCTTGTGGAGGGGACTGGTGCCAGTGTTCTGGTGGATGAGGCTGGATCTTGTCTTTCTGGTGGGCAGGACTGTGTCCGGTGGTGTGTTTTGGGGTGTCTGTAAACGTACTATTATTTTAGTTAGCCTCTCTGTTAATGGGTGGGGTTGTGTTCCTGTCTTGCTATTTGTTTGGCATAGGGTGTCCAGCACTGTAGCTCTCTGGTCGTTGAATGGAGCTGAGTCTTAATGTTGAGATGGAGATCTCTGGGAGAGCTTT
>NC_041226.1:14129585-14130852 GCF_002837175.3 Physeter macrocephalus | reverse complement strand
GTGTGTTTCTTCTTGGATTTATCCTGTATGGGACTCTCTGCTCTTCCTGGACTTGATTGACTATTTCCTTTCCCATGTTAGGGAAGTTTTCAACTATAATCTCTTCAAATATTTTCTCAGTCCGTTTCTTTTTCTCTTCTTCTTCTGGGACCCCTATAATTCGAATGTTGGTGCTTTAATGTTGTCCCAGAGGTCCCTGAGACTGTCCTCGACTCTTTTCATTCTTTTTTCTTTATTCTGCTCTGCGGTAGTTATTTCCACTCTTTTATCTTCCAGGTCACATATCCTTTCTTCTGCCTCAGTTATTCTGCTATTGCCTCCTTGTAGAGAATTTTTAATTTCATTTACTGTGTTGTTCATCATTGTTTGTTTGCTCTTCAGTTCTTCTAGGTCCCTGTTAAACGTTTCTTGTATTTTCTGCATTCTATTTCCAAGATTTTGGATCATGTTTACTACCATTACTCTGAATTATTTTTCAGGTAGACTGCCTATTTCCTTTTCATTTGTTTGTTCTGGTGGGTTTTTACTTTGCTCCTTCATCTGCTGCATATTTCTCTGTCTTCCATTTTGCTTAACTTACTGGTTTGGTGTCTCCTTTTTGCAGGCTGAAAGTTCACAGTTCCCGTTGTTATTTGTGTCTGCCCCCAGTGGGTAAGGTTGGTTCAGTGGGTTGTGTAGGCTTCCTTGTGGAGGGGACTGGTGCCAGTGTTCTGGTGGATGAGGCTGGATCTTGTCTTTCTGGTGGGCAGGACTGTGTCCGGTGGTGTGTTTTGGGGTGTCTGTAAACGTACTATTATTTTAGTTAGCCTCTCTGTTAATGGGTGGGGTTGTGTTCCTGTCTTGCTATTTGTTTGGCATAGGGTGTCCAGCACTGTAGCTCTCTGGTCGTTGAATGGAGCTGAGTCTTAATGTTGAGATGGAGATCTCTGGGAGAGCTTTTATCGTTTGATATTTCATGGGGCCAGGAGGTCTCTGGTGAACCAATGTCCTGAACTCAGCTCTGCTACCTCAGAGGCTCAAGCCTGACACCTGGCTGGAGCACCAAGACTCTATCAGCCACACATCTCAAAAGAAAAGGGAGAAAAGAAATAAAGAAAGGAAGAAAATATAATATAAAATAAAATAAACTGGGGCTTCCCCGGTGGTGCGGTGGTTGCGCATCCGCCTGCCGATGCAGGGGAGCCGGGTTCGTGCCCCGGTCTGGGAGGATCCCACATGCCATGGAGCGGCTGGGCCCGTGAGCCATGGCCGCTGGGCCTGCGTGTCC
>NC_041226.1:14100205-14129369 GCF_002837175.3 Physeter macrocephalus | reverse complement strand
GTGTGTTTCTTCTTGGATTTATCCTGTATGGGACTCTCTGCTCTTCCTGGACTTGATTGACTATTTCCTTTCCCATGTTAGGGAAGTTTTCAACTATAATCTCTTCAAATATTTTCTCAGTCCGTTTCTTTTTCTCTTCTTCTTCTGGGACCCCTATAATTCGAATGTTGGTGCTTTAATGTTGTCCCAGAGGTCCCTGAGACTGTCCTCGACTCTTTTCATTCTTTTTTCTTTATTCTGCTCTGCGGTAGTTATTTCCACTCTTTTATCTTCCAGGTCACATATCCTTTCTTCTGCCTCAGTTATTCTGCTATTGCCTCCTTGTAGAGAATTTTTAATTTCATTTACTGTGTTGTTCATCATTGTTTGTTTGCTCTTCAGTTCTTCTAGGTCCCTGTTAAACGTTTCTTGTATTTTCTGCATTCTATTTCCAAGATTTTGGATCATGTTTACTACCATTACTCTGAATTATTTTTCAGGTAGACTGCCTATTTCCTTTTCATTTGTTTGTTCTGGTGGGTTTTTACTTTGCTCCTTCATCTGCTGCATATTTCTCTGTCTTCCATTTTGCTTAACTTACTGGTTTGGTGTCTCCTTTTTGCAGGCTGAAAGTTCACAGTTCCCGTTGTTATTTGTGTCTGCCCCCAGTGGGTAAGGTTGGTTCAGTGGGTTGTGTAGGCTTCCTTGTGGAGGGGACTGGTGCCAGTGTTCTGGTGGATGAGGCTGGATCTTGTCTTTCTGGTGGGCAGGACTGTGTCCGGTGGTGTGTTTTGGGGTGTCTGTAAACGTACTATTATTTTAGTTAGCCTCTCTGTTAATGGGTGGGGTTGTGTTCCTGTCTTGCTATTTGTTTGGCATAGGGTGTCCAGCACTGTAGCTCTCTGGTCGTTGAATGGAGCTGAGTCTTAATGTTGAGATGGAGATCTCTGGGAGAGCTTTTATCGTTTGATATTTCATGGGGCCAGGAGGTCTCTGGTGAACCAATGTCCTGAACTCAGCTCTGCTACCTCAGAGGCTCAAGCCTGACACCTGGCTGGAGCACCAAGACTCTATCAGCCACACATCTCAAAAGAAAAGGGAGAAAAGAAATAAAGAAAGGAAGAAAATATAATATAAAATAAAATAAACTGGGGCTTCCCCGGTGGTGCGGTGGTTGCGCATCCGCCTGCCGATGCAGGGGAGCCGGGTTCGTGCCCCGGTCTGGGAGGATCCCACATGCCATGGAGCGGCTGGGCCCGTGAGCCATGGCCGCTGGGCCTGCGTGTCCGGAGCCTGTGCTCCGCAACGGGAGAGGCCGCAGCAGGGGGAGGCCCGCATACCACACACACACACACACAAAAATAAATAAATAAAATAAAATAAAGTTATTAAAATTAAAAAATATATTATTAAAAATAATAAAAAAAAGAAAGAAGAGGGCAACCAAAACAAAAGACTAATCCACCAATGATATCAAGCTATAAACGATACAAAATAAAACAAACAAATAAATAAAGAAAAAACAGCATACAGAATCCTAGGACAAATGGTAAAAGCAAAGTTATACAGACAAAATCACACAAAGAAGCATACACATATACACTCACAAAAAGAGAAAAAGGAAAAAATATATATATATTAGAAAAAAGGAAGAGAGCAATCAAATCAATAAACAAATCTACTAATGATAATAAGCTCCAAACACTAAACTAAGATAAACATAGAACCAGAAACCAATTAGATGCAGAAAGGAAGCCCCAAGCCTACAGTTGCTCGCATAGTCCACTGTCTCAATTTTGGGATGATTTGTTGTTTATTCAGGTGTTCCAGAGATGCAGGGTACATCAAGTTGATTGTGGAGATTTAATCCGCTGCTCCTGAGGCTGCTGGGAGAAATTTCCCTTTCTCTCCTTTGTTCGCACAGCTACTGGGGTTCAGCTTGCATTTTGCCCCACCTCCACCTGTAGGTCACCCTCTGGCAACTGTTCCCTCCCCAGACCGGATGGGGTTAAAAGAGCAGCTGATTAGGGGTCTGTTTCTCACTCAGGCCGGGTCGAACCTGCGGCGGCAGAAGCTGACATGATGTTGCACCAGCCTGAGGCGTGCTGTGTGTTCTTCCAGGGAAATTGTTCCTGGATCACAGGACACTGGCAGTGGCGGGCTGCACAGGCTCCCGGTGGGGTGTGTGTGGATAGTGACCTGTGCTCGCACACAGGCTTCTTGGTGGCTGCAGCAGCCTTAGCATTTCATGTCTGTCTCTGGTGTCTGTGCTGATAGCCACGGCTCGCACCCGTTTCTGGATCTCGTTTAGGCCGTGCTCTGAATCCCCTCTCCTTGCACACCCCAAAACAATGGTCTCCTGACTCTTAGGCAGTTCCAGACTTTTTCCCGGACTCCTTCCTAGCTAGCTGTGGCACACTAGCCCCTTCAGGTTGTGTTCACGCAGCCAACCCCAGTCCTCTCCCTGGGATCCGACTGAAGCCCGAGCCTCAGCTCCCAGCCCCCGCCCGCCCCGGCGGGTGAGCGGACAAGCCTCTCGGGCTGGTGAGTGCTGGTCGGCACCGATCCTCTGTGAAGGAATCTCTCCGCTCTGATCTCTGCACCCCTGTTGCTGCGCTCTCCTCCGTGGCTCTGAAGCTTCCCCCCTCTGCCACCCGCAGTCTCTGGCCGTGAAGGGGCTTCCTAGTGTGTGGAAACATTTCCTCCTTCACAGCTCCCTCCCACTGGTGCAGGCCCCGTCCCTATTCTTTGTCTGTGTTTTTCCTTTTTTTCTTTTGCCCTACCCAGGTACGTGGGGAGTTTCTTGCCTTTTGGGAAGTCTGAGGTCTTCTGCCAGCGTTCAGTAGGTGTGCCGTAGGAGTTGTTCTACATGTAGATGTATTTCTGATGTATTTGTGGGGAGGAAGGTGATCTCCACCTCTTACTCCTCCACCATTTTGAAGGTCCCACCGAGGTGGCTTATTTAATAGTGATAGTAGGATACTTTGTGCAGTAAGTGTACCAGCTAGAGAACATAAATCAATCTCTTAGACAATAGTTATGGCTTACGTAGTTCTGAGTTGGCCTGCAGCCATTCACTGCATAGCAAGTATTGCTTGTTTGCGGGACGGTTTCCTTATTTCTTTGTGTCAAGTTCCTGACAGGAAGATTTATAAGTTTGCACTGTTTGGCTTGTACATGCACACTTACAAACTTCCTTATTTGCCTTGGTTTGGAACCCTAAAGTGATCAGCCTGATGCAAGAAAAAAACTACAGCTAAACTTACTGCTCACAGACTGTCTAAATAATGATACAAATCGACCCAAATAAAATTTTATAAATCCTGTTCATTGAAAGATATCATAAACTGGAAGCATATGCAAGGGTTGTCCAACAAAGTTGGACAAAGTTGGACAAAGTATATTTGTCCCACAAATTTTTAGCTTGCATAGTATAAGGGACTCCTAAAAATCAATCTAAATTAAAATGTAAAACAGCCCCATAGAAAGCAGGTCAAATAGAAACAGTCCAATAGAAAATAAATAAAACAACCCAATAGAAAAACAGGCCAAACACAACTGGTAAAAGAAGACACATAAGGCCAGTTAGTGTATGAAAACTGCTGAAAATCAATGCTAATTTTAGATAAAAATTAAAACAAAAACCATTTTGTACATTCTAGATTTTCAAAATTAAGTCAAATAATACAACCATGATCTCATATATTTCTAATGTGAATGTAAGCAGTACAACCATTTTGGAAAATAATCTGGCACCAGCTCATAAAGCTAAATATTTACATACCTCTTTCCCATAATTTCATTCATAGACATGTAGCAAAACCTTAGCTTGTTGAACACTGTACAAAAGCATGTTCTTATCAATACCGTTTGTAATAGGAAGAAAACCTAGAAACAATCCAAATTCACAAATTGTGGTACATTAACACAACAAAACATTAGCAGAGGAATTAATAGATTGCGTGTGAACAAAGCAACATGAATGAATTTTGAAAGCATAATGTTGGTAAAAGCAGTATGTTCCCCAAGGTTATCTATTGTATGTTATTTTTTATTCACTAATTTAATAAGAAAAACTAAGCAACTTATTGTTTTAATAAACATATATGATAAAATATAGAAGGAGGGAGGGAGACAGAAAGCTGAAGTAGGTAATGCAAGTTCCAGATTATATTCTAATTATTGGACTGGGTAGTAGGTTCATGGTTGTTCGTTATATCATTTTATTTTGTAATTCATATTAATATTACATATGTCTATTTGAATGTATTCAATATATTGAAATTTGATAAAGAAAAAATAGAGAAAAAATTGAACAGCTATATGCAAATATCGTTTCTATATGGGAAACGAATCTAAAAAAGAGTGGATATATGTATATGTATAACTGATTCACTTTGCTGTACACCTGAAGCTAACACAGCACTGTAAATCAACTATTAATTAACAAAAAAGAAAACATTCATTGTAGGATTAGACTTCATACCATATGGCTTAATATGTTAAATGATATGTTGAAAAATAAACACTTTAATGTTGGGCAAAGTAAAAGATAATTCTATTTCCCTTCATAGAGAGTCATGTAGAGCATGGAGGGTATGTTTGAATGCGTGTAGTATCTCAGAGAAGAAGCATGAAGATGAAGTCTATGTGTACATGGAACTTTTTATAAATCTAATAAATATATTTTTAAAGGTCAAAATTGAAAATTTCTCATAGTCATTCAGATTTTTAGACTGCTTTTTATAGTCATGGAAAAGATTAATGAAATATCTGTTTTACGCACTTCAATAAACCTTCAAATTGACAATGGTTTTCGTGACATTGTTGGTTTCTTCGATCATGTATTCATACCATTTACAGATAGATTCATTTTTCTTGGGAAATTTTAAGTTGCCACTTTCGTGTAAGAAATATTTAGCATTTCCAAAACAGCCAGATGTATCTTAATTACACCATAGTTTTAACTAATTAAAGAATACCACTCTGCAGTTTTAGGTGAAGATTAACCATTTGGATGAAAGGCGGTATAAAGGTCCTATCTGTGGCTAATGGAGCTGACATGATTTAAAAAGGACAAAGTCCAGCACTGTACAAAGACACCAATGGTGACCCATATTACAAGACTGCAGCATGAAAATTCGAGTATCTTAGAAATGGAAAGGGTTTAGAGGCAATCCATCCAAGCAAGAGGTCTTCTTTCTGCAACATCCCATAAATGTTAATTTGTTTATCAAACTAAATTAATATCTTTTGTTCAGTTCAAACCTCTTTTTCTTAAACGTAATATAGTAATTCTGAACCAAGTAACTAAAATTAGAAGCGTATTAAATTAAATATGCCCATCAAATATGGCCTCGATTTTTGTGTTATTTACCAGAAGATAAAATTCTACTATGGTAGAACATGTACACAGATTGCCCTGATATTCTCACTTTGGAATTACTATGCTGCGTGGCAACTAGTTATTAGTTATAAGTAATGAATTGTTCTGTGATTCATCAAAATAAGCATTGCTTCTATACGATCAAACCAGGTGTTAGTAATTTCCCTCTTCTTGTTTTATTTATGTTCATATGTTTTCATTTATGTTCATGGTGATCTATTGGGGTAATGGGAAAGATCTCCCTGATGAAAAAAAAAAACAAACAAAGCATATCTTAGAAACAACCAGAAGATGGGCTTTAAACAGTAGTTGGACACACAAAAAAATGTAAACAGAATTGTCTGATAAAATCATATTGGAAAAAAGACTGCAAGTGTGACAAAATAATCAAGTAATAAATATTAATAATCAGTATTTGATGCTTTAATGAAAACAAAGCACTTAGTGCCTAGTACATACTAAATCTAAAACTAACTAGATAATTAGATAACAAAGTAAACGTCTATTCCTACTGCTGCAGTTTTGTTTTTGCAAATAGAAGAGGGAAATTTGGATTTAGAACTCTGAGGAAGAAAAGGAAGGTGTACTTGAATAAGAACAGGAATTGAAAAGGATGCTGCTGAAAGCAAACTTAGCAAATCTGCACCATGAGACGAGTAAACCTGCAGATGGAGTATCTAGTCATACCCTACAGTGTGCTAAACTAGCATCTCCAATTATAAGAAATCTGTGCTGTTACTGTCATAAATTATTTACAATCTGCAATTGCAATCTCAAAATCACTTTCCAAGATTGATTCTCAAACTCTGCACCCCTCACTGCTTGAAATAACACAAATAGGAAATGAAAAGCACAAGTGTGTGTGTGTGTGTGTGTGTGTGTGTGTGTGTGGTGTATGCAATTGAAGTAAACGAAGTTAAGCATCCATCAGAGGAGAAATTTTTAAGTAACTTATGCTAAATTTATACACTAAAACATTTATTAAAAATATCTAAATCATATTATACATGTTAACCTGATAAAAGGTCTATGATGCATTAAAGGAAAATATAGTATTTCAATTAATCCAATGAAAGTGATTGGATGAAAAGAAGGGGTGTGTGTGTGTGTGTGTGTGTGTGTGTGTATGTGTGTGAGAGAGAGAGAGAGAGACAGACAGACAGACAGACAGGAAGAAATTAAATGTAATTACATTTAGAAAAGCAATATAAAAATATTTATGTCCCAAATTTTTATTCAAAAATTTGTCCCACTTTTTGGTTCAAAAAATAAACATATCTAGACAATCCCACAATGTATGTTGCAAGAAGAGTATTAGAATGAGTGTATTGTGATATTCTTCCCTTTAGATTTTAGTTGTAAGAATGTTCTACTAGGTATTCAGCAAAACAGTCTTAAACAATGTAATCTGTACTCCTCAAGTTGCTCATAGTTTAAAATTCACAGTGCTCCAGAGCTGATTAATTACATATAAATTATATTTTCTTTGTGTGCAACTCAGTAGATAATTACACTTAATTGCACTGTGAGAGAATAGGAGTCGTGTGTCAGAGAATAGGAACTCCTATTATATGAAATTAAGAATTTTAAAAGTTTTCAAAAATAATTTTAAAACAAATATTTGACTTGTAAAGACACCTAATTAGCCAGCAAATTTTGCACTGGCTCTGTCCACATTTAATAATAACATACATCTGCTCTTTGATTTGTTCTGAACGTTTTTCGTGTTAGAAAAATAGAAGAACCTGCATGATGTAAATGAATTCATATATCTTTTCTCACCCATCCCTACACCCAGAAAATAACCCTGTGCATAGATGGTCTATAATCAGTTTTCTCAATAATTTCCCTTCTAATTTTTTATTTACTGTAAGTATTCATTTCTTTTAAACCTTTCATGATTTATTTACTAATATTTTCTAGATCTATAGACAGGTTTCGTTTAGAGGTTTTAAACGTTTTTGTGGCATTTTACAGTCAATTTCAGGATAAATTGAGTTTCTTTCCACTCATGTGCAATAAAGGGTCAGCTTTTCTGCTTCAGTGACAGAACTCTGGGAGACCGAAGTAATCGCTGTTTACCATGAAATTGCTCAACTGCAATTTACCTTTAGCTTTAGCTGCAAATATATATGAGCTAATTTGGTGGTGGACTGGTGGCGGTGAAATAGAATGGAAGGTGGGTTTTTTTTTGCTGTAAATATATATATATATCACATAATATATTTTGGACCTTGAATAGAACTGTTAATCCAGAATTAGACAGAGGAAGCAACCTCATTATACAATTAATATTTTCTCTCAAATTGCCAGTTCTTATAGCATCTTTCCCATTGAAGCTTTTCACACACAAGGATGAACAGGGTAATATCTGTCCCGTTATCCCATTGTCTTTATAAAATATATGCAGCCTGACACCTAGGAAACTTGGGTGTAGGAGGAGCCATTCTGAGCGATTGCACATGGCTCCAGTTGCCAAGGAAACCCGTGCCTTTCTTCCTGTAAATGTGCAGAGCAGTTTCCTTATTAGGAATTGGGTTAACACTGTTCTCAAAGGAAAAGCTGAGTGAGGAAGGCAGTAGGATTTTTTTCATACATATAAACTGAATTGTAAACTCTGTATAAGCTGTGATGAATTGTTTTCAGCATGTAGGTTTCAGTGATAAAAGTAAAGTCTTCTGGAGTTTTTATCTGACATAATTAAAAATATTCGAAAGTGCAAAATCTTGCCCTTAAACAGAGCATGGGAGCATACATAAAAATGAATCTTTTTTGACTAACAAACGGCAGATATTGACAATATACGATATTCATAGAAATCCTTGCTGTTGAATGTGCATTGTTTGAATGACCTTACAGAAAAGCATTTTCCATTAAATACTTCAGTAGGTAGGTATTCTAATTAATTCTTTATGTTTAGCCCTCTTTTAAGAATCACTCTGTTATTATTGTGCTAAAAATTGCATTTATTTTATATTTTACTAAAATTCTATGTTTTAAGTTTTGGGTTAATTAAAATACTTTAAAATATAAAGTCACATATTATAAATATTACATCAGCGTGATCTATCACAATCTGTCATTATTTATTAAGCCCTCACCTATCAACTATATAAAACAACTGTAGTCACAATTTCCTAACAATATTCTTCCAAATACCATAAAAAAGCATGTACTATAGGAGAAAAAAAAAACCCGAAATGTGGGAATCTCTGCATACTTAGCAAGGAGGTCATTTCTTGAAAACATTAGCCTAGTTTTCTATGTTGAAGTATAATCACTGTGTCCTTAGGCATCCAACCTAAAGGCAGACAGAGTTATATGCAAGTATTTTGTTGCAAAAATAAGCAGAAAAGTTTAAGTTTCTTCCTCTTGGGAAATAATTCGTGAAGAAGCATAATTCTTTGAATATTCTATCGAGCATCCAAGGTGTGTGAAAGTACACACCCTCATATATTCCTGGTGAATTGTATATTTTAACAGCTTGTGTAGAATGCAATTTGGAAAAATGTCTTAAATGCCTTAAAATGTTATAGTTTGCACTGGACTCAGTAATATAATTTTAATGCAACTTTCTAAAATGAGAAAATCCAATATTTATTCCACGATATATCTGTGGATCTCTATCTGCCAGAAGTACCTGGATAATAAAAGGCACCCAGCAAGGAAGACATAAATACTGTTTAGTATTGGAAAAAATTAGCAGTAACTCGGTGATGGGAGGAGCTAAAAATCAATTGCTTAATTCACCTTGATTGACCAAGAAATCACAGTGGATCTCATAAACTGGAAGAAATATGTTTCTCCTGTAAACTAGGAGGACCCATTTTAAAACTAATTCTCTCAGCTTGACAATAATGTTCCCCGACACTCTTGCACTGAAACCACTGGGAAAGCTTGTGTAGCCCTTCTGCAAGTCTCTAACAAAACAAGAACAAGTTGGACTCCTAGGAGGATACTAAAGCTAGCAGCTCTCATTCTGGAGGAGGAAGCCCTGCTCTGTAGTACTTGCCAATGTCAATGGTGTGAATTCTCCCAACACAGCCAGTTATAAGCTATCAATTAGACATCACTGAATGTAAAGAGAAGAACAAATGTGTGCCATCGGCTCTTGCCAAGTGTAAGAGCCAGCGCCACCCCACTACTGAAAGCCATTTGTCCTTGAAGCTCTTCAAGAAGGCACTAGAAAAAGGCAAAAAAAAAAAAAAAAGAAAAGGAACACAAACACACAGTTAAAATCAACCCAGCTGGATTGCCTCATAGTTTTATGTTAGAAATACTCCTCTTTTAAGCAGTAAAAGAAGATCAAATTGAAAGTTTCTACCTAAATAGCAAGCAAGGAATTTCCTAGACCTTACTGTTCTCAGATTGCCAGTAACCTGTGTGATAACACACAGATGACAGCAAAAAGTAACTAATGTCTGCAAATAATTTGAGAAGTATGATAGTCTTAAAAAATATATCACTATAAATAAGACAAAAAAGTGAGATGATTAAAGCCTCCCAGGAAGAGGTTCTAATTCTTTTTCATGTATTTTCAGGAGATGGCAACTCTGAGTGACAGCAGGGCTGGCCAGGCAGCCTCATGTGCGTTTCAGATTTTAATTTTGTTTAAGGTACTTGTTTGATACTGTTCAAGGTTTACATCTATTCTCCTGTAAATTCAGCTGGATAATCCAATGAGGTTTCTTATGAAGAAAAGGGTCATACAAAATAAAATGAATTATATGATAGAGTCAGTTAAAATATTTTATGCGTTTTTAAAAACAAATCCAATAACAAATTTCAAATTTTATCAGAAAGATTGGGACGTACTTATATGACATGAAAAAGGCTGCAAGTAGCTATAATTCAAGCTCCAAGAGCTTTCTCTAACTATGGTGCCAGATTTAAGTATCAAAAACAGGAAATCTTTGTGATCTTAAAAACTATAGTGATTTAGTGATAAACTTTGCAGAGGTTAAAATAATTAAAGAAGAAAGGAAAGGAAGAGAGAGATGTATTTGTGACTGTCACATTGAGAAAAGTAGAAAACAGTATGAAAACTTTCCAGCTGAAGTCCTTTTAAGCACACATAAAAGTTTCAATACTAGTGCTAGTCTGTTTCTAGAATTTACACCAGGTTTACTCAGCTATGGCACTATTGATATTTTAGACTTGATAATTCTTTGTTGTGGAGGACTGTCCTGTGCATTTTAGGATGTTTAGTTTACTAGCATTCCAACACTTCATCCACTCTGTATCAGTAGCTCCTCTCCCCCATCACTATAAATGACAACAAAAATGTCTCCAGATATTGGTAAATGTCCCTTGATGGGAAAAATTGAGAACCATTGACTTGTATCTAATTGGAAGGATTTTTGTTCATTTGTGTTTGTCTGAAAATATTATTTATTTGGGAATGTAACAGATTAATAGCCATTCGACTTGGCCATAAAGATTTCTCTAGAAATTTTGTTGTGAGTTTTGCCTGAAATAAGCACAATAATAAAAGCTAACATTTACATAGCACTTTCTGTGTGTCAGGCACTACTGTAAGCACTTTATATAAATAAATTTTTTATTCTTCACAATAACCCCATTTGTACATGAAGAAACGAAAGCAAAGAAGTAAATTAAGTCGCTCATGATCACACAGTGAGGTTCTAGAGTTCTCAAATTCACACAGTATGCAATAGAAAATTACCATCCATGAAATCAACCGACCTCTGAAATCCATGCTTTCTTATTTTAAAATATTAGAATTATTCAGTTACTCTGAGCCCTGGGTATCTTTTGCCTGGATTGTTTTCATAGTCTCCTAAACGTCTTCCTCCTTCTTTCCCTCTTCTTCCTCCAGACTCTCTTCACAAAAACAGCGAAGCAGTCTTTTTAAAACATAAGTTAAATTATGTCACTTCGTTTCTCAGAATCTTGCTGTGCTGCCCACATCACTCGGAGTACGAGCCCAAATCCTTACTATGACTCTAGAGCACCACGTGTCTATGTCCTAGAACCCCCTCTCTTGATTTGTTGTGCCGCCTCCCAACTACCACGTTGATCCATGACCTTACTTTCATGCCTTGGCACGTTCCACCCTTACTCCTGCAAACACCTTTCCCTGAAGACTCACTCCTCACTGCTTTCAGGGCTCTGTTCAAAACTCACCTTCTCAGTGACCCTTCCTGGCCCCTCTATGTGCAGCAGTACACACATCTCTTCAGCTCTCTCTCTGCTTTATCATTTTTCATAGCACTTATACCTGTCGGAACTACTGTATATTTCTTCATTTTGATGTTTTTTGCCAGACTTATCCTATAGAATGTAAGTCCCATAAAATAGACCACCTGCTTTGTTCACTGCTATATGTCTAGCACTTAGCACCCCTCTACTGCCCAGAAGAAAACAGTTGTTCCACAAATACTGTTGAATGAATATAGAATATAAAAGTAGGATGATGGCACAAAGTTTATAACAGTTAAGTGAGATAATAAATATAAATATGGCTAATAAAAGGGCTTCACTTCCTTCAGTGATAGAGGTTCTAATCAACCTAATGGTACAGCGGTGCTGTATTCTTAACTTAGCAAGAAGTTATTCAATAATGTTTCATGACACTCAACTGGACAATTTAGAAATGTTAGTCTGAGTGGTGGATTTATTGTTGGTCTAATTCTCTATGCATATTAATCCCCTGACCTTTCTGAACTGTCAGAAATTTCTTGCTCCTACACTATATCATGTAAACATATTTTTCAAAAAAATACAATGCACACTCTCAAGTTTTAAGATCACACAAAACTAAAGATGGGTAGAAAATATAACAGATGAGATGAGCAAGAATCAAATAGATTTTTTAAAATTTTACATCATTAAATTAAATAAGAAATTAACATCCTCAGAATAAAACTAACCCCTAAGAAAAAAGAAAAGAAACAAATAAATGTAGAAATATGTTAAATTTATTATTAGGAAACTCAATATTTTAAAATAAATGTAAACATGATAATCTTCATAAGTCATCAGGGAAATCCAAATTAGAACATGCAATGATAATTTTTATATTTGTTACCTAGGCAAAAATTGATTATAAAAATTGTTAATTTTCAGTGCTTACTGGGAAAAGTATACTTCATCTACTGTCTATAGGAATAAAAATTTGTACAATTTATTTGGAATAAAATTTGATAGCATTTATTTGAAAATGTGTGTATACTTTGAGCAATTTGTGTAGGGTTCCCCAATATCTGCATGGGCTTTATAATTCAAACATATATAATTCCAGTTAAGATTAGTCTTTAAAATGTAGCCCTTTTAAAAGAATTAATCTGAATAAATTTATGGTGCAGAGAAGCGTTAAAATAGCTTCTTGAAACGAAGGAATTCATGCATCAAGCAAAATGACGATAAAGTGCTCAAATGCAAATAAAAAGTATTGATTCGGTGTAGTAACTTCTGTGTAAGAAGGAAAGAAAAAACATGCTACTCTTCCAGTTTCTATTTTATAAGAAAATTAAGTGTGTTTCCTAATCAAAGTGTACTGATTAATAAATATTTAACAATTTAGGTAACAATTAGAAAATGATTAAGTATAGGTTGCAGTTTATCATTGAAAATTATAAGCATTAAAAATAGGAAGACAGAATAATTTGCCAAGAGGTATATCTGAATATCTAGATGTTTTATGTCTTAGTCATATTTCTAATCTCTTAGGAAGAAGACAGTTAGATGATGAACTTAAACAGATGGAAATGACTGATTTTCTCAGATTTTGACAGAAAACCTTTCATTTACTTAGAATCTAAACAAGTAGGAGGTAAAAATAATTAGAATATTTTGCTGCACATTCTTTTATGTGAAAAACAAAACAAAAATTAAGCTCTCAGTTATCAAGATTTTCATTTTTAAGTGCCCACTCTAGGCAAACCATTGGCAAAATAAAGTCAGTATATGAAAGACTATCTCCCAAATGTACTTAATGGTACAAGACTATCAGAATGACTCTGATACACTTTTCCAAAGCAGGACAATGTTATGGTTGAATTTTAGCCCCTAAATGAAACTTGTATTAGAGTTGCACATGCAGCTCTTGTGAGATGCTAGCTTTACCTTCTGTACCTAGCCCTTCAGAACTGTGCCTAGACTATTTGCTTTTCAGTCAGGAAAGAGGCTTAACTGGATCAACAAACATGCATTGCAGTATGTGACTGACTTGAGTCACCTGCTCTTTCAGATAGTGAAATGAAATCTGTCAATTCCAATGCAACATTCTGCCCATGGCATCAACATAAAGTTAATCATTATTCATATACATTTACTGTTAGGTGTATCTCATTGTGTTGTTCTTGGAAAATTCACAGTTTCATATACTTGAACTTCCAGTCTAGCAAGATAGCCAATGTAAACCATTTCTTGAAACACTCATGTGTAAATCGAAACTACTTAGTAGCAATTATGTGTCTTGAAACGAAAGTCTCCTGGATTTCTTTCAGTCTCTATTTTCTCTGCTCCTTTGCCAGCTCACTGTCCTCTGCCCAGGAGCTAAATGAAGAACATTCTCAGCTTCAGGTCATAGGCACTTTTATTTTTTAACTCTACCTTCCCAACTTAGGAAATCTCATCAATAACCATAGTTTCAATTACTGTGTATATGCTAACAAATCCCAAGTTCATATATCCACCCAAAAATTCCACTCTGAGCTTCAGACTCTAATATAGAAGTGTCCATTAAACATTTTACTTAGATGTCTCAAAAATATCCACTCTCAGCCTGTCTGGATAAAGTGTGAAAAAATTAATGTAAGCGTATTCTGTTCATTCCTCTTTTTCCCTTTTGTAGTTCCTAAAAAAGAATCCGAATCAGCCTGCTTTTATCTTAGGACTTCTTTTAGTCTAATTTAAATAAAGGAAAGAGAACAATAACCAGAAAGAACCAAATCTGGGTTAAGATTATTTTATATTGGGTAACAGAGAATCTAACCAGAGAACATGAACTGATATAGAATTTGGGGTGATGGAGACATGAGACAAAAGTCAACATACCCACTTTGGGAGAAAATTTTGTTCGGATATCAACAGTGAGTTTGAGAGAGATTTGGGGGTAGTAGCAACTACTTTGGTGGAGGATATTGTGAGTGGCAGAAATCTGGGTATGAGAGACATTTACATGTTTTCCTGGACATTAGCTTCTCCCTAAATTAAAGATTGAATTTTCTTTACATTGTATTGTTTTTGGAAACAATGTTATCTCTCCAAATCCAGAGCTAAGGTCATTATATTTGAATCATGTGCTTCATTAGTTAGGATCCATTTTAAATTCATATAAAAGAAAACTCAAAGTAGCACTATCTAAAACAGATAAATATTTAATTCTCTGTATGAAAAATAAATCTAAAGGTACATAGTCCCAAACTGGCGTGGAAACTCTAGACATACCAGGGATCCAGCCTTCTTCTCCCTTGTCTACCTCACTAGCCCTGGCTGGAACTGTGTTCACAATGGCCTCATTTAAGACAGCGGGACAGGATAAAGCTGGCTACTTTCAAGTACGTAGCCCTACTAGAAGTCCAACACTTATAATGTCATCCATCTCATTGGCCAAAATCTAGTCACATGACACCTCTGTCCCAGGTGAAATGAAAGTATCTAGTCTTTCTTCCAAGAGACAAGATGCTCAGCTAAGGACTGGGGTTCAGCTACTAAGGAAAGAAAGAACAGATCTTTAGTAGATAACCACTTGCTTCTACAAACCGGAATCCATTACCTCTCCTACCCTCAAACCAGCTTTTCTGTCAAAGTTCCCCGTCTCAGGAGAACTATTCAGAGGCTCAAGATGGAATTCAAGAGTTATCACTGGCTAAATTTTTTATTACCCATCTCCCTCACCCCTAAACCCAATTAAACTCCATGGCTTACTCAATATCTCTTTCATTTTCTGTCTTCACTACAACCATCCTAGTCTAGGCCATAATTCCTTTTCTCTGATCGGGATTTTGAATGCAGCCTTACAAATGAACCTGTGTTTTGTGGTTTTGCTTTCCTCCCTGCGTCACCTAATTTCTTTCTACAGAGCGCAGACAGCATACCTTTGTCTAAAGTTAAGTCTGATCATTTTACTTCCCAAATAAAATCACTCAAGGACGTCCCATCGTTTTAGGATAGTGTTCCATATCTACAAAATGTACTATATAGCCATGCATATTATGAAACCCACTGTACTACTGTGCAGTGTAAAAATTATCTTTTAAGTTGTTGAAAACTAAGTTTTACAAGAAAATAAATTGACAAAGCATCTTATTACTTTTATATTTGGGGGAGCTAAGAGGAAAAGAGGGCTCATGTTTATAAGTCCACATTTTTAAGCAATTAGGGGGAGAATCTGAGGCCTATAAATATTTCAGAGTTCTCTCAGCAAAAGCTGAACCATATTTTCACAATTTCTCCATTCAAGTATTCAACAGAATCCTGCACAATCACTGCCTCACATCTTAAAGATGGTAGACCGTGAGGGTAATTATCAAGAGACAATTAGCCTTCAGTGAACATTTTGAAGTGTATAGTTAGTTGAGAGGGCAATTTCCATTCCATTTGGGTGAATTTTGATAGCTGAATCTTGCTGGAATCAAAAGATTTATTTTTCTAAAAACAACGACTTAACAGCAGGCTTGCCAGTCATTTTTATATGTGCAGTTTACAATCCTTAATGCAAGCTCTGAAAGGAAGCATTCTTATATGGACAGCAAGTTCACAGCAAGAAAATTCCCATGAAAGGCAAGTGAACACTGTGACGTGCATTTAGGCACATTCTGGAATTCTGAAGGAAGATTCTGAACTTGTCTTTCATAAAGGAACACACTAGTTTAATGTAAGAAGCCAGATCAAAATGCGTACGCCCAGCCGTAAGATGATACATCCATCCCCATAAGCATTATGATAAAACAAGACAGAATTAAAATATATGCCCTCTTCCCATGCAAAGTACATACAAAAGAAGGGAGAGAGAAAGAAAACAGGTTTTTCTAACACAGTGTGTTATAGTGACTATTATAGTACTTAAGAATTGCATCAAGCTGCTGGTAACAAAGATCAGAAACAAGACTGGGTTTTATTTTTCTCTCGATTAAATATAAAAGTACAAAGGTGCACAGTCCAGGGCTGATATGACAGCGTATGATTTTTATGTTTTTTGCTTCTTATCTCGAGGAATGACTTTCATTCTAAAGTCATCTTGTTGTCCAAGAGAGCATCTGGAGCCCCAGCCATATGTATTAGGGAACAGGAAAATAAGAAGAGGCGAGATAGAAAGAGAACTATGTCATTTTTCTTCCGCTTTGTAATGAGCTTCTCCAGAAACCCCATTCCAAAGGCTGGGAAGTTTAGTCTTTGGGCTGGAGCATTCCTTCCTTGATAAAATCTGAATTTTTTTTGCTTGAAAATAAAAAAGAGACTAGATACTGAATTGGCAAACTTCTAATGATAATAACAAAGTGCAACCATCAGTCTCTGTCACAATAGGAACTAGGCAAGTGCAAAATGCTATGTTCCTTCAGTTATTCATTCATTCATTACCGCATCCTTTCCAAAATACATACTCATTCTCAAATATATACCAAATACTACACTAGAATATACAGAGACAAATTCCTGCAAAGAATGGATAATATAGAGATCAATAAACAGAACACTACAATAAAATGTAGAACCATGTCTGTGAAATAGTTAAGAACAAGTAGCTGAATTCATTCATTTATTCATTTCATCGTCAAAATATCCAGTAATTGCCAAAAATTGTCATCTACGGAAGTACTAAACGCTGCTGAGCACTCAGGAGGTACATCCTCTCAGCAGGCTCTTTGGAGGGAGTAAGATCTAGTCGATAGGCTTCAGTCATGCTAAGGTGGGAGGAGGAGCACAAAGGGAGAGAAATAAGTGTTACAGGCCAGAGACCAGGGTATCTGTAGACCTAAAGGTGGAAGAAAGCAGCAAAGTGCAGTGCCATAGATAAAGAGGCTACTGAATTGGACAGAGGAGGGGTTAACTCATGGGATGGTGGCTTTGGAGGGCAATTAACACCTAGAATTGACAATGTTGCCATACTTTTCTTTAACTTAAAAATCCATAAGTGCCTTTGATTTTGTTAATTACTGAATAAAAAAAAGATCATCAGGATGAAGAAAACATGAATACTTTAGCTTCAATAGAATTTTCACTGAAGTAAAGGTCAACTGGAGTTTCCTTTAAAAAACTCCTCTGGCCATGTCTTTCTTCTTAAAAATCACATTTTACACCCGCTGGTATTCCTTTTTTTCAAATACCCTTCTTGAGAATTTTCTGCTACTTTACACATAACTCTAGTAATAATGTCATTAATAATAATAGCTAACATCTTTTGAGTACTTATAATGTACTAAACACTCTACTTGTATAATGTTATTTAACCTTCACTCCGCTCCCCAAAAATAAACCAAAAAAAAGCCAACAACAACAACATGATGACTGTTAGGAAGGTTAAATAATTTTCTAAAGTTCCTATAGCTGATAGGTGATAAAGTCTAAATATGAGCCCTACCTCCAAAGTGTAAACGTTTAGGGATTGTGTTGTATTGCCTCCTACTCCATAAAAGCATAAAAGCTTAGGATCGTGTTACTATAAAACAATCAAAAATTCGTGGTGCTGAGAAATCTAAGTAGATCCTATTGTCTTTAGAGAAAACTCAAGAAATTCATAGTTAGTTATCAAGCAGAGAAATTGCTGCTCTCCTGGTGCGGTTTTTCATAATTAAACTCATGTGACTCTAATAGCTTTCAGGATTTATGTTCCAAAGAATTGCGTCCAGGACTTCCCTGGTGGCGCAGCAGTTAAGAATCCGCCTGCCAATGCAGGGGACATGGGTTCGAGCCCTGGTCCGGGAAGATCCCACATGCCGTGGAGCAACTAAGCCCGTGCGCCACAACTACGGAGCCTGTGCTCTAGAGCCCGCGAGCCACAGCTACTGAAGCCCGCGTGCCTAGAGCCCATGCTCCGCAACAAGAGAAGCCACCGCAATGAGAGGCCAGCGCACCGCAATGAAGAGTAGCCCCCGCTCGCGGCAATTAGAGAAAGCCCCCGCGCACAGCAACAAAGACCCAATGCAGCCAAAAATAAATAAATAAATTTATATTAAAAAAAAAAAAGAATTGCGTCCAGATAATCTTATTCTCATTAGAGATATATGAATTGTTGTCTTTTCCTCCTGCCAAACTCTTCTATATTCTTATTTTCAATCCTAAACCCACCTTGTTTAATTGATTTATCCACATATAATAGTTTGGATATGATATATCAGACCTAACTTTATGCAACTCATTTTTATTAAATCTTTAAAAAAATTTTTTCACCTTTATTGAGGTTTAATTGACAAAATCGTAAGATAGTTAAAATGTATATTGTGGTGATTTTTTAATTCAATTTTTGAAGGTTACTTCTCATTTACAGTTATTACAAAATATTGGCTCTACTTCCCATGTTGTACAATACATCCTTGAGCCTATTGTACACCCAACAGTTTGTAAGATATTAAATCTGTTTTCATAGATATGTCCATTTCCTTAAATAACTAAAGCAACACTATTATTTAGCCATCTTATTGAAATTATTTGAACAAAAAGCTTATTTTGTCAACATCATCATAAATTAGTTTATTTGAAACAAATTTTGACAGCAATTCTAATGCTTTTTATTTTCACTTAAAATAGTTTATTATGGGAGATTATTGTCAATTATCTGGGTGGGCCCAATGTAATCACAAGGGTCCTTATCAGTGAACAGAGAATAAGTGTCCAAACGATGTGCTATGAGCAAGACTGATCAGCTATTGCTGGCTTTGATGCTGTAAGGAGATCATGAGGCAAGAAATGAGGCCAGCTTCTCGAATCTGGAGAAGGCAAGAAAATGAATTATATTTTTTCACTCCTGGAAAGGAAAATAATCCTGCCAGTACCTTGATTTTAGTCCATTCAGACTCATTTTGGAAGCTTGACCTCTAGAACAATATGAAAGTAAATGTATGTTGTTTTAAGCTGCTATGTTTATGGTAATTTGTTACAACAGCTACAGGAAATTAATACAGTATACATGTATATTTCCTTGCTTTGACAGCTGAGATGACCTGGGAGCAACCATACTCCACTAGCAATAAGCATACCTAGTCCAGAGATCTTGGTTTGAGAAAAACACTATAAAAAGCTTTACTGAAGGACATGGTACAAATTATCTGACCAGTACACTTCAAAGCTGCAAGCTCATAAGAAACAAGATACCACTGAAGACCCCTAAGAAGACATGATAACTAGCAGAAGACATGGTATCCTGGATGGGATTCTGGAACAAAAAGAGATGTTCGATAAAAATTAAGAAAACATGCATAAAGTTCAGACTTTAGTTAATAATAATGTATTAATGGTGGTTTACTAATTGTGACAAATCTGCTATACTAATGTAAGATTTTAACAATAGGAGAAACTGGGTGTAAGGTATATAGGAATTCTCTGTACTATCTTAGCAATTTTGTGTAAACCTAAAACCTTTCTAAAACAATAAGAAGTGTAATTAGTAAGTTAGGAAGTGAAGGAGAAAATGGACATTCAAGGCAAAGGTAACACTAATGATTAGTGACACTGATCATAAAGTGGTCAGAACACACGGTTTTTAGATAACACTGAAAATTCTGATATGTACACACTGCTATATTTAAAATAGATAACCAACAAGGACCTACTGTATAGCACAGGGAACTCTGCTCAGTACTCTGTAATAACCTCAACGGGAAAGAATTTGAAAAAGAATAGATACATGTATGTGTATAACTGAATCACTTTACTGGGCACCTGAAACTAACACAACATTGTTAATCAACTCCTCTCCAATATAAAATAAAAATTAAAAACAAACCAAAAAAACTGAGAATTTTTGTATGAATAGAATAGAGACTGTTTAAAGATTAGTGTTGAAACATAAGCCTAAGGAGGTAGATTTGTGGCTTGATTTTGAAAAGTATCACATGATGAGACTTATATTCGAGAAAAAAAATGTACATTGGTGGCAATAAAGGATAAAACCAAAAGGAGCAGTTGGAGAGGAGAGAAAGGGAACAGGATAACTAATCGGGAATATTTCCATTACAGCCTAGGAAAGAGCTGATGAGAGCCCAAGCACATCAAGTATATAAGGTGAGAGACTGTTAAGGATACAGGGCCTGGAAATTCACAAGTCATATATTTCAAAGTACCTTTTATCATTTTTCATCAAATACAGCTGTGTTTGAAAGCATTCGAGCAGCGGTTTCCAATTTTGTGTGTGCATCAGAATCATCTGGGGAACTTGTTCACAGTTCAGAGTCTCAGGTTCTATCTAAACAAAATACCACATGGAATGACAGAGGTAGGGCCAAGGAAAAGTGAATTTTTAACATATCCTTTACACAATTTAGAACGGAAATTTGGAGAAACAAAGACATCAGGTTGGGAACCATGTCATAAAATGATGAGAAAAAAATAAGAGTATAACCAATATAAACTCTATTTTAAAACATTTTTTATCGAAGTATAGTTGATTTACAATGTTGTCTTAGTTTCTGGTGTACAGCAAAGTGTTTCAGTTTTATATATATATATTTATATAATATATATAATATGTATATATTATATATATATTAAATATTCCTTGCCATTATGGTTTATTACAGGATATTGAATATAGTTCTCTGTGCTATGCAGTAGGACCTGTTGTTTATCTATTTTATATATAGTAGCTTGTATCTGCTAATCCCAAACTCTTAATTTATCCCTCCCCTGCCCCCTTTTCCCTTTGGTAACCATGTCTATGTCTATGAATCTGTTTCTGTTTTGTAAATAAGTTCATTTATATCATATTTTAGGTTCCACACATAAGTGATGTCATATGGTATTTGTCTTTCCCTGTCTAACTTACTTCACTTAGTATGATAATCTCTAGGTCCATCCTTGTTGCTGCAAATGGCATTATTTCATTCATTTTTTACGGCTGAGTAGTATTTCATCATTCATATATGCCACATCTTCTTTATGCATTCATGGGTTGAAGGACATTTAGGTTGCTTCCATGTCTTGGCTATTGTAAATCTTGCTGCCATGAACACTAGGATGCATGTATCTTTTCGAATTAGAGTTTTCTCTGGATATATGCCCAGGGGTGGGATTGCTGGATCATATGGCAACTCTATTTTTAGTTTTCTGAGGAGCCTCCATACTATTTTTCCATAGTGGCTGCACCAATTTACCTTCCCACCAACAGTAAACTCTATTTTCAACCCTTGCTTATTTTTAAATTTTTGGTTAAAATGAGAAATATAATTCAAGAAGATCTAAGTTAATATTCTGCTATTCAATCCAGAAAAATTAATCAAATCCATAAAAGAACATAGGTTCTTTTATTTTGGTTGTGGCAAAATGCTAAAATGTATGTTAAGTGTTTTTATGTACATTACGTCATGTTTTGTAACATGAAAATGAAATGAAGAGCATATATTCATATTGATTCATACTATAAACCACAAATCAGACACAATTTCTTGTTTGAAATAATGAATGTATTTGGATTTTGAATATAAATGCATCCGAAGTGGTTTTTAAAAGCTAATGACATGAAATAGTTCATCTGTACTTTGTTAATGTACAACATTAATGATGTCTGCAATTTTAAATGCATTAGACTGTAGTTGACTATTTCCCTGTGTACACATTCCAGCTCTGAAATTTAATTAAAGCTCAATAATGTACTATATTTCTGTCTTTTTTATCAGTTATTCTATTATGCAGATCTAATGTGAATGCAGATTAAAGTTGCATTTGAACATGATTTCTGGTTTTTAAAAGTAGAATTATATTGGGTTTATAATGGGAGAGATTTTCTAAATGGAATAACATTTAGAAAAAAATGTAGGTTTCTATTACTAAGAATTAAGGTCTGAGAAAATCTCATAGAAAAGAAAAAAACACTTCACATGTACTATTAGAAGCAAAGCACAAGATGGAGTCTTAGAAATCATCCATTCCAAATTGTTCATTTTTCAAATAAGGTTATTACCTTGCAGATAAACTAAGGATCTTTCTAAGATACTGATCCTGTTAGTGATTACATGACAACTGTAATTCATGTCTTCTAAAATACTGTAAAATAGGCTTATAAAACTTCTAGTTAAGAAGGAGCCAGTTAAAGTGAAGAGAATAAAAAAGTTCAAATATCTACTTTTTTATTTAAAAAAATCTCCTATGCATGTTCACATCTATGGGGGTTTGGACTCTGTCAGATCGGTTAGTCTGGGGCTTTATTTACTGGAATATGCTTCCCTGTAAGGTTCTGGATTGGTGTAGACCATAAGAGACATGGAGGAGATTAACGAAGCAACAGTCAATATTCTCTGAATGCCGTCAAGCTTAGATGCAGAGACAGACATATGTAGAGTTTTGGTAGCTTCTCGTTTGCCTACACTCTCCTTTGTTCCACATCCAGCTATTTTTGCAGCCGATTAGCCCTGATGACTAATTGTGACCCCAATATCTGGTGAACTGAGAAATAGAGATTGCAGAGAATTTGAGGATCAAATTTATTCTCCGGAAACTTTTGATGGGGCCAGTGTAAGGTGGACTTATGTGCTTAGTTTTGGACTACATGTTTGTTTTCTTTATTGCACATTAATATCTACTTTAGAACAGTTTCTGAATGTTGGCTGTTCACTTGTGTCAAGTGAAGGGAGTCATCCTTCTATTGTGTTCTCAGCCAGAACTATGAGCCAATAGACCACATTTTTTTTGGCCTTCCTACTGTAAGGATTTACCAGGGCCAAGGGTAGCTTGACTCATCTTCTTGGCCTTTGTATCCTTTCTGATTGCCTTTCTTTCATCAGGTGCTAATTAGTTCTGTCAATTTGGGAGATGCAGTTTTCAATTTTTACCCCTAAAAGTGTGGTGAACTTTATGATCAAGCAAAGTGAAATACGGATGGTTCCAAACTTGGAGATGGCAGGGATTGCTACTGTCCACTAAAATCCATCCTCTATTTTTTCATAGTAATGAACTCATTCCCCAATATCTCCTGCAATTGATCATGGTCACATGACTAAACTATCTCCAGTGGAATACATGCCATTTCTGGGGCAAGGTAAGAATATGAGTATTACTACCCTACGTACCCCTCCACTTTCTCCCCTGGATGGAATGATAGCTGCCACAGCATCCTTGAAAGTCACTACTGAGGATAACAAACCCAGCATTTGCATGGGTTCCTGAATGACAATAAGATGCCCACCTTCCTCAAACACTCAACTCAGAGAATTGGCAATGAACTTCGACATTCTTTGAGCCACTGTTTTTTAAGGACACTGTTTTACAAGTTAAATATATCCTAACGAAATCAAGAGATATAACCTCCATTTTGCTAGATGGCATAAAGAAAACTGAATGAAATTATAATGATTCTGAAGGTCCCAAATGTAAATAAAGAAAGCTTAGAGTAATGAACCCTTAATTTGATGGATTATGCTTGCATAGAAACAGACAAAGGTCTTAAGAAAGAAAAATACCAGGATGATTTAGATGAGGGGTCAACAAACTATATAACCTGTAGGCCAATTCAGGCGCACTACTTGTTTTATAAATAAAGTTTTACTGGAATACAGCTACAGTTATTCATTTATGTATTTTTTATGACGACTTTCACACTACTGTGTCAGGCTTGAGTAATTGTAACAGAAACTGGACAGCACACAAAGTCCAAAATATTTACTATCTAGATCTTTAGAGAAAAAGTTTGCTGCCCACTGCTTTAGATGAACAAAGAATTGTGGCTTAGAAAAAGTTTCATCTCTGGAAATGAGAGAGACTAAACCATGGAAGTAACAAGGAAGTACTTGAATGTATTTTTCAAAAATATTCAAGGTTTTCAAGGTTTTCAAGGGTAAGTTTAAAAGTTTATGGAAGAGAAAAAAGAGAAATATGTACCAGGAGCTCATTGATTTGAAGATGACATGAGGGGGACTGCCCTGGTGGTCCAGTGGTTGGTACTTCACCTTCCAGTGCAGGGGGTGAGTGTTTGATCCCTGGTCGGGGAGCTAAGATCCCATATGCCTCGCGGCCAAAAAAACAAAAAATAAAACAGAATCAATATTGTAACAAAGACTTAAAAAAATGGTCCACATCTAAAAAAATCTTTAAAGATGACATGAGAAAGAGATTGAGGCAGTTTAGTGGTTACCAAACTAGGGAAAGTTGTTGGAGCCCAAACTTAGGACAACATAGAAGTATTTTAAGGATAAGAATAAAATTACTTTTCTGGAAGATTTCAAAACCCAGAAAACTTTTGAAAACCTCTCTAAAGATGGAAAAAGACTCCACAGGTAAAATAATAATAATAATTTTAAAAAATGGAGGAAACATAACTGACAACTGAATAAATACATGGAAATACATGTGTGTGTGTGTGCGTGCGTATATAATAGGCATATCATCCATCTATCTACCATTTGTAAATGTACTCACTGAGAGGACCTAGTAGCGATGAGAACAACCGGCACACAAACACGTTTTATGTGTACCATTCTTCACTAAATGGGGCCAGGGCTCTTTGGAGAAAATGTTGATTCCAACGCTGGGGCTGAGGAAATAAACTTAAGATGAACTTGGAAATCTAAGTGTTCTAGAAAGTAACAGATGCTCTAAGAATAATGGGGACTTGGAAAAATAAAGGCAGTCAGCTCGATGGGGCACTCACTGTCTAAGTATGGGATGATTTGCATATCTAAATCATTGTAATAAGTTATAACCAGTTGTAAAGAATCCACGAGTTAAAACTCATTTAAATACATAAATCTACAATTTTGTTAATAATTAAATGCATATAGGGACTTCCCTGGGGGTCCAGTGGTTGAGACTCCATGCTCCCAATGCAGGGCGCCTTGGGTTTGATCCCTGGTGGGGGAACTAGATCCCGCATGCATGCCGCAACTAAGGCCCGGCACAGCCAAATAAATAAATAAATATTTTTAAAAAAATTAATTAAATGCATATATAAATAAATAAGAAAGAAGGAAAAGCTCTTCCTTCACTCATTTACCAGCACTCCCCACCCCAAAATTCTGAAGTTAGAAAGCAATAGTAATAATTGATTCAGCAATAATCATCAATGAATGCTAAATCTAGTTGGTGAAAATCTGATGAAAACCAAGATACTTCCTTAGGCTCAAATGATATCTTCACAAGCTGTTTATTATTTAAAAAGAGAAAATGGTAACTTTACTCTAGAGAAACTTGTCAGACACCACCTTATCAATGGCTCAAGTTAACATTACAAGTAGTAGAAATCATTATCAAATGCATCCTAAAATGACTCAGTGAGAAGAGCATGACCCTGGTAGTGTAGGATCCCTGATAAAAATTCACAACTTGAAGCTAACCACGTGGACACATCATACACACCCAAAGCAAAGGACATTATTCAAAATAACTGTCTGGATTCATCAAAAAATTAAGATCGTAAAAGACGAAGGCAAGAATCTATTTCACATTAAAGGAGATTGAAAATAAGACACAACAGCAAACTTCAACTTGCAGTATAGATAAAGTAACAGGGCCTAGATTTACTCTCCCTTCAAACAGCTGAAGGGGCAGACAAAGTAAAAGAAATAATGGCACTCAAGGGGTTGAACATTAGGCAAAGAAAGGCACTGATCCATGAGACAAGAGACACAGATGAGGAGAGGCCTGTGACTGACAGTTTACTGCCTGGAGAAAATTTCCAAGTTTCAGCACAGAGAGCAAGCAGCCCGGAATAGTTCAGAAATCTTCCTGAAAGTATGAAATGGGACTCTGGGGCAGGTAAGGTCGTGTGAGGTTTTTCGTTTTTTGTTTTTCGGGGTTCTTTGGCCATGCTGCACAACATGTGGGATCTTAGTTCCTTGACCAGGGATCAAACCCTCGTCTCCTGCATTGGAAGCGCAGAGTCTTAACCTCTGAGTTTGTAAGACAGATAACCAGAAAAGAGAGAGCTGACCCTAAAGAGAATTCCAGAGATCTTCAGAGCCCCGCTCGGGTATTCAGATGAGTATTGATCAGCTCATGCTTATGAGGAAAGCACCCAATGATGGAGAAGAACCACCTGAAAGGATTAGTGACCAAGGCCCACACAGCATTGGGAATAGGATCTGTTCAGTAGGTGCCTTTCACGTTCAGTCCAGCAACTCTGATCCTCCGGCTGGATTGTTTGCAGAATGATTCTCAATGATGGCTTAGTATTTGCAACTTTCACCTGCCAGGCATTCCCATCACCAACATTTCTCCTTAGATGACATGATTTCCTTCTTGGGAAAGTACTCTACCCAGGGCAGAAGTGGGGAGTCTTTTCTAGACCATAATCAGATTAGATTTACACACTTCAATTGTAATGCCTCCAAGTGAAATTGAGAAGGCAGCCTATAGATCTTGAATGTCCATTCCATTGCATAACTTGTATTTTATAAATACCTCGTATTTTATGACATGATATAGGAAGATGAAAACTGATTTTTACTCTTCCTATTAATTAAAAAATTCTTAATTACAACTAGGACCTCTTCTAAATACCATTTAAAGTCTTAAAATTTAAAAATAATTATACTTCTCGGAAATCTTTTAAATTCACATTGCTATGAATATGACTTTTATTCTGAGAGTCTTTGGAAAACTCCAGATAAGGACTTAGAGATAAAGTTAAGGGTTAAATATTCTTTTTCAGAATATTTAAGGGGCACTGGAGGGGCAAGGAGAAGGAAAAACAACAAATAACACACAAGGGAATCCCCATAAGATTAAGCTTTTATCTTTTAAGCCTAGTGCACTTTGAATGCCTTAGTGTAGATTGTAAGGATTCTGAAAGACTCAGAAAAAATACATTGAATTATATAATTCCTAATTATTTTCAAGCTTCAGGTGTTAACAACTAAATTTTATGAGGCCAAAGATATGCATGACTTGTTCACTGGAATAGCTTTAGCTTTTGCCTAGAACAGTATCTAACACAGAGAAAGACCTTCATCACATGTCTGGTGTGAGAATGTAAATGAACGGATTCTGCAAGTATGACTTAAAACATGGTTAATCTGATTTATTTTGTTATATTCATAGCCTCCAAAATCAAGCAAATCTCAATAAATCAGTACAATTAATCCTATATATATCAGTATTCTTTCATCTGTACAGTTCCCATGACCTGAAGTGAAGTATCTATTTTATTGTTGATGCCTAAGATACTTGGACCAAGGCAACTCGGACACATTAGTTCTTCTGTGTTACAGGAGTCCAGGGATATCCAGGGGTTCTCAGAACAGATACTTGCTCCCTTGATTCTACTTTTCTTTCTCCCTATTTCTCTCCCTAGGGAAAAATTATACCTAGACTGTCACACATACTATGTACTCCATATATATTTGATTGTTTGACTGATAGGATAGTTCCCCCATCCACAAATTTCTTCCCATCACTTTCCTAAAATCTCACTAGTCAATTGGTCAATAACAAAATGAATGAATGAATGTTGCACCTGTCAACTAACCGAAAGGTCCTTTTAGATTAGATTGTTAGAGTTAGATAGAATCTGAGTAACCATCTGCTTCATTCCACGTTAAATACAAAAACAAAAACAAAACTGAAGCCCAGAGGTAAAATTACTTGTTAAGGTCATTGAGGTAGTACTTACCACACTATCTAGCACTAGAAGCAGTGTTCTGGAAATTTCTGCTGTAGGTGGGTTTACCCAACATTTCCTCATATTGACATTGATTAGCAGAATAAGTTATGAAGAACTCAAAATGGTTCGAATAACAATGGCGTGGCTGGATCCCAGAATTCATTTCAGGGGATATCCTGGTGGTGTCACCCAGGAAGCTAGAGTTCCAGCTTGCACATGGCTTTAGCAGCCCTGAGTAAACTTTTCTTCTAGACCCTAGGACTCCTGGTTTTCATGTTCCATGGAATGTGACTTGTAAAGAAGTAGCAGCAGAGACATTCCAAATTGCTAGTTAGAGTCACTACACAAGGAAAGCATGGAGAGCAATGGGATAAAGATGTCCAGCCCAGGATTGCCATATAGTGAATACTCAATTTACATTGTTTTAAGAAATGTGGAAAGAAAAATAAGGCCACACGGCTTGACTCAGGAGCCTTGTAAATACAAGTCGATCTCACCTCTGAAAGGGTACTAACCCAGACACCCCTGAAACAAAAGGGAGTGCCCATTAGAAAGGAAGAGATTTAGAAAAAATATTTGTTTTGTAGATTACAAACATTAAACCTGCTATGATCACGAGAAATCGATACATCTCCACACCTAAAGGGTTTTGTTTGTTTGTTTGTTTTTTAACATCTTTATCGGAGTATAATTGCTTTACAATGGTGTGTTAGTCTCTACTGTATAACAAAGTGAATCAGTTATACATATACATATGTTCCCATATCTCTTCCCTCTTGCGTCTCCCTCCCTCCCACACTCCCTATCCCACCCCTCTACGTGGTCACAAAGCACTGAGCTGATCTCCCTGTGCTATGTGGTTGCTTCCCACTAGCTATCTATTTTACGTTTGGTAGTGTATGTATGTCCATGCCACTCTCTCACTTTGTCACAGCTTACCCTTCCCCCTCCCCATATCCTCAAGTCCATTCTCTAGTAGGTCTGTGTCTTTATTCCTGTCTAACCCCTAGGTTCTTCATGACCCTTTTTTTTTCTTAGATTCCATACATATGTGTTAGCATACGGTATTTGTTTTTCTCTTTCTGAGC
>NC_041226.1:14091395-14099738 GCF_002837175.3 Physeter macrocephalus | reverse complement strand
CAGAAACTCTGCAAGCCAGAAGGGAGTGGCAGGACATATTTAAAGTGATGAAGGAGAAAAGCCTACAACCAAGATTACTCTACCCAGCAAAGATCTCATTCAGATTTGACGGAGAAATGAAAACCTTCACAGACAAGCAAAAGCTGAGAGAGTTCAGCACCACCAAACCAGCTTTACAACAAATGCTAAAGGAAGTTCTCTAGGCAAGAAACACAAGAGAAGGAAAAGACCTACAATAACAAACCCAAAACAATTAAGAAAATCACACCTAAAGTTTTTGTCTTCTCTCAACATAGAGTCTAGATTTTTCAAGGGAAGAAAATTCTGAACATTTAAGAGAAGTTTCTAAAAATAACCCCTAAATTTGGGTTGCTTTGCCGCTCAAAGTTTTACATTTTCAGTTTTATTATTAGGTTTCCAAATGTCTCATGATTTCTTTCTGACATACTAACACTTTTGTAATCAAACCCACCAACACATTCCTCACTTGGTGCCAACACTCAAAGCAGGCAGTGAAGTAAACCCTGCGTGGAGACCAGAGGGCAGAGTTTCACTGGAGGGGCAAGGAGAAGGAAATGACGAGCTACCTTCACTGACAGAAGATAATGCCCTGGATTAAGAGCATCACAGCCCCACCGCCAGGTACAAACACACTCAGTTCCAGGGGGTCCATAGAAAGGCAGAATTTCCCTGGGGTGATTGCCTTGTGTTTAGTGGCTTATATGTATGAAAATTTGGATACACCTCAAAATGCTGATCATAACGGTGGAAAGAAATCTAAGAGGAGACATTTCGTTGCTTTTGATATGTAAAGTGCATAGATTTGATACTTATCAGGGTCCTTGGCGTTCCCCAATTGCTGGAAATTGACTAGAGGCCAGACAAGAAATTCAAGCAGGGCTTTACCGGGGCCCCTGCACCCGCTGCAGCAGGGAGCGAGAACAAGTCACAGGTTCCCGCTCTCGCTCCCCACTCCTTACATGGGGTGAGGACAGGGGTGTGTCCAGGGGTCAGGCCGGAGGGGTGGCCTAGGTGATTTGCCCACCCTTTGCGGTGCTGAGTGCAGGGGGCCATGCGCAGTACCCTGCTTTTGCTCCCAACACCCAGTTTTTGCTCCCGGCTCTTCAGAAATGGCTGTTGGGTTTGTTTGTTTTTTTCTTTCTTGTATCTTTTGGTGCAGAATTTGCCTGAACAGCACAGCACAAAGTTATTTCTAGTGCCATATAGTTTCTTTGTATTTTGTAGCTGGAGGAGTGGTGTGTCCAGTCGCAAGCTTTGCAGCACTGCAGCACAGGGGCCCAAGTCCCAGGCAGGTCTCAGATTTAACATCTGAGTGGCTCCAGAGAAGAACGCGTGCTTGAGGCAAGAACTCAAGTGCCGATTGTGTTCATTTATACTGATATTTGCTGTTTGATATACCATGAGGTCTTCGGCCTCAAAGCTATGTTTATATTTTTCAATGTCTGTGAACTGAAACATGATGTTTTGGAAACACTTAAAATATTTTTTGATCAATTTTCTGAAAAATCAATGTACGTGACCATATAAATCTAAACGAAGAACTCGCTTCACAAGGGGTGACGTCTATTAGGCTTAGCATCTGACACATTCAAGGCTATAAATTTTAATAGTTAAGGAAGCTTGGCTGGATTCCTTTTTGTTGTGACTGCCAGAATGGCTAGCCAGGAAATAATCTAACATACTCAAGAACTAACAAGCAGAAAAAGGTTAAATGAAACATACCATTGGCCGAACAAAAAATGGTGAGCAACTTTATTTTTTTGCCAAAACTGGAAAATATTACTGACGTTCAGGTAAGAAAGGGAAGCTGTGTATATGTTACTTTTAAATTACACATCAAACATACAACTTTGGTCAAACTGCCAAAGTGCTGTTTTTGAAGTCTTATGAAAATCCTTCCTTTGTATTTAGAATGAAATGACTAAAAAAACCTGTAATGATGTTTATGTTTTAAAAAAGAATGAAATCATAGAAATAGCTGGCATCTAACAATATCTCACTTCTCCAGGAAGTGGAGTTTCTCTGTTTCTTCTAGGGACTAACCATTTGCAATCTTTCTCTTTCTTTCTTCTTCTTTTTTTTTTTTTTTTTTTTGATTAGTAACTACCAGAATAATGTAACTGCATTTAGGCAAGTCTTAGTTAAGGCAATGCATTTAATGTAAACATCCATTTCATTCCAAAGCCTTGAAAAATAATTAGGGAAGATATTTCCTGAAGTCTCTTAAAGCAGCAGCAGAGGGGATGGGGGAGAGGAGAATAACATTTGCCAACATTCAGCAAAGTCCCTAAAAAATCCTCTAAGCATCTATTTTACTCCATCTCTGTCTTCTTTCTCTGAGTTTCCTATAAGAGCACCTGGTCCCTGCCAGCACTCTTCCTAATTTCCAGGATTGGGAATTTTTCTAGTGGTTATGCAATAATCTTTTTTCATAACGATTTGTTCACCCTTCACTTTTGATTTGTTAAATTCTAAGCCTTGACCCATTCAGAAGCCCAGAAAGCCCAGCAGAGCTGAGCAGTAAACAGAGCCTTCTCTTTTGAAGACACGGGCAGGCAAAGGCTATATTTAGACCCCTATCCAACTCCCGTCCTACAGAGCTCTGCTTTCTGTCTCCTCACCATACGAGCAAAGGCTTTGAAATCGGTCAAACAAGGCTCTAATCTTTCTGTTGCAATTGCCTGACTTGTTCAACTTAGTCTTTAGATGACTCTGCTTTAATTGGTAAAAGAGGGGCAACAGATATAAAATTAAATAAATCCTAGCATATATAAGTCCCTCAAAGTATGCTTTGCCCTCTTCAGTAACAAAAAGGTAGGCACTCTTCTCATCAATTGACATTCTGTTATAAAAATGTTAGTTATGGAGAATCTTGAAATAATCCACGTATATGATTAACTACTCTCCATTTAATGACATAAGACAAGCCTGCCTTAACCATCAAAGCATCCTTTGAAATCTACTACATTTGGAAATGTCCACAGACTTTGTGATATAATACACAGGACTCTTATCTTCCTAAACCTCTATCTTTTCATCTCTCATAGGCTATAAAAGGGAATGGTATTGGCTGGAGAAAGTAAAATTGGTTTCATAAAAACTGGCATGCCCTGAAGTAAAACAATGGAGGAATTAGAAGAACCAGTATTCTCATAATGATTCTTTTAAAACTCTCTCCACTAGGATTCAACGAATGTTTGCTGCTTAACAGTCTGTGCTGGGCCATGTGTTACCCGATGATGGTGCAGAGATTCTGTCCCAGCCAGTCATGTGCTGGAGCCAATGGTTAAATATTCAGGAATTTTGTGAGGAGGTTGTTAAACCCTTGGTAACTTGAAACCGGTGGTGTGGAGCGTATTTACACTTATCACATCGGAATATGGTACAAGTCAAGCTCCCACACTCCAGAACAGATTTATGAGAACACCACTGACTCAGAACTCAAGAGTCTCAGCCTTGTTGATGGTCCAACAGACTCAATTCAATTCAATGTCATTTCCATATAACAAGTCCTAAAATAAAGAACCCACGAGAGGAGTTCAGAGATGAGGTAAATGTAAACATTGTTTTCCATTTTGATATCAATACTAATTTGTACCTCTTAAGTTGACATTCTCTGAAAACCAAATTCTTCTGGAATTTTCTGTTCTTCCATCTTAATCTGTGGTAAACAGATTTGACTTCAAACTAACACAGCAACCCTTAGACAAATTGAGATAAAACTTCCTTTCTCCATTGACTAGTTTCTCCTTTTGTTTGACCTAAAAATAGCTTCCCTTCATATGTTTTATTTTATTTATTTTATTTTTAAAATATTTTTGGCTGAGCCACATGGCATATGGGATCTTAGTTCCCTGACCAGGGATGGAACCCGTGCCCCCTGCACTGGAAGCGTGGAGTCTTAGCCACTGGACCGGCAGGGAAGTCCCATATGTTTTCTTTTAAATGAAAAATCATTTATCATTCTGAAGCTACGTGAGGTGTTATAATAACAAAGCTTATTTTTAGTGTGCACATCTTCATTCTGCCAAATATGGGCAGCTCGGAATTCTCTCCCTTTACTCAAAAATGGCTGACCCCACTTGCTATCAGTGGGGATTACCCACACTTCCTCCCACCTGCCATATCCTTCTCTCTCTCTTTTTTTTTTAACATCTTTATTGGAGTATAATTGCTTTACAATGGTGTGTTAGTTTCTGCTGTATAACAAAGTGAATCAGCTCTACGTATACATATATCCCCATATCTCCTCCCTCTTGCATCTCCCTCCCTCCCACCCTCCCTATCCCACCCCTCTAGGTGGTCACAAAGCACCGAGCTGATCTCCCTGTGCTATGCGGCTGCTTCCCACTAGCTATTTTACATTTGGTAGTGTATGTATATATGTCCATGCCACTCTCTCAATTTGTCACAGCTTACCCTTCCCCCTACATCTGCGTCTTTATTCCTGTCATGCCCCAGGTTCTTCAGAATCTTTTTTTTTTTCCAGGTTCCATATATGTGTTAGCATACAGTATTTGTTTTTCTCCTTCTGACTTCCTTCACTCTGTATGACAGACTCTACTTTTTTTTTTTTCCAGGTTCCATATATGTGTTAGCATACGGTATTTGTTTTTCTCCTTCTGACTTCCTTCACTCTGTATGACAGACTCCAGGTCCATCCACCTCACTACAAATAACTCAATTTTGTTTCTTGTTATGGCTGAGTAATATACCATTGTATATACGTGCCACATCTTCTTTATCCATTCATCTGCCGTTGGACATTTAGGTTGCTTCCATGTCCTGGTTATTGTAAATAGAGCTGCAATGAACATTGTGGTACATGACTCTTTTTGAATTATGGTTTTCTCAGGGTATATGCCCAGGAGTGGGATTGCTGGGTTGTATGGTAGCTCTATTTTTAGTTTTTAAGGAACCTCCATACTGTTCTCCATAGTGGCTGTATCCATTTACATTCCCACCAACAGTGCAAGAGGGTTCCCTTTTCTCCACACCTTCTCCAGCATTTATTGTTTGTAGATTTTTTGATCATGGCCATTCTGACCGGAGTGAGGTGATACCTCATTGTAGTTTTGATTTGCATGTCTCTAATGATTTGCATTTCTCTAATGATTAGTGATGTTGAACATCCTTTCATGTGTTTGTTGACAATCTGTATATTTTCTTTGGAGAAATGTCTCTTTAGGTCTTCTGCCTATTATTGGATTGAGTTGTTTATTTTTTTGATATTGAGTTGCACGAGCTGCTTGCATATTTTGGAGATTAATTGTTTGTCAGTTGCTTCGTTTGCAAATATTTTCTCCCATTCTGAGGGTTGTCTTTTCATCTTGTTTATGGTTTCCTTTGCTGTGCAAAAGCTTTTAAGTTTCATTAGGTCCCATTTTTTGTTTTTATTTCCATTTCTCTAGGAGGTGGGTCAGAAAGGATCTTGCTGTGTTTTATGTCATAGAGTATTCTGCCTATGTTTTCCTCTAAGAGTTTTATAGTGTCTGGCATTACATTTTGGTCTTTAATCCATTTTGAGTTTATTTTTGTTTATGGTGTTAGGGAGTGTTCTAATTTCATTGTTTTACATGTAGCTGTCCAGTTTTCCCAGCACCACTTACTAAAGAGGCTGTCTTTTCTCCATTGTTTATTCTTGCATCCTTTATCAAAGATAAGGTGACCATATGAGCATGGGTTTATTTCTGGGCTTTCTATTCTGTTCCTTTGATCTATATTCCTGTTTTTGGGCCAGTACCATACTGTCTTCATTACTGTAGCTTTGTAGTATAGTCTGAAGCCAAGGAGCCTGATTCCGCCAGCTCTGTTTTTCTTTCTCAAGATTGCTTTGGCTATTTGGGATCTTTTGTGTTTCCATACAAATTGTGAAATTTTTGGTTCTAGTTCTCTGAAAAATGCCACTGGTAGTTTGATAGGGATTGCATTGAATCTGTAGATTGCTTTGGGTAGTAGAGTCATTTTCACAATGTTGATAATTCCAATCCAGGAACATGGTATATCTCTCCATCTGTTGGTATCTTCTTTAATTTCGTTCATCAGTGTCTTATAGTTTTCTGCATACAGGATTTTTGTCTCCTTTAGTAGGTTTATTCCTAGATATTTTATTCTTTTTGTTGCACTGGTAAATGGGAGTGTTTCCTTAATTTCTCTTTCAGATTTTTCATTGTTAGTGTATAGGAGTGCAAGAGATTTCTGTGCATTAATTTTGTATCATGCTACTTTACCAGATTCTTTGATTAGCTCTAGTAGTTTTGTGGTAGCATCTTTAGGATTCTCTGTGTATAGTATCATGTCATCTGCAAACAGTGACAGTTTTAATTCTTCTCTTCTGATTTGGATTCCTTTTATTTCTTTTTCTTTTCTGATTGCTGTGGCTAAAACTTCCAAAACTATGTTGAATAATAGTGATGAGATTGGGCAACCTTGTCTTTTTCCTGATCTTAGGGGAAATGCTTTCAGTTTTTCACCACTGAGAACGATGTTGGCTGTGGGTTTGTCATATATGGCCTTTTAGATGTTGAGGTACGTTCCCTCTATGCTTACTTTCTGGAGAGTTTTTATTGTAAATGTGTGTTGAATTTTGTCAGAAGCTATTTCTGCATCAATTGAGATGATCATATGGTTTTCCTCCTTCAGTTTGTTAATATGGTGTATCACGTTGATTGATTTGCGTATATTGAAGAATCCTTGCATTCCTGGGATAAACCCCACTTTATCATGATGTATGCTCCTTTTAATGTGTTGTTGGAATCTGTTTGCTAGTGTTTTGTTGAGGATTTTTGCATCTATGTTCATCAGTGATATTGGCCTGTCATTTTCTTTTTTTTTTTTTTTTGACATCTTTTCTGGTTTTTGGTAACAGGGTGATGATGGCCTCGTAGAATGAGTTTGGGCCTGTTCCTCCCTCTTCAATATTTTGGAAGAGTTTGAGAAGGATACGTGTTAGCTCTTCTCTAAATGTTTGATAGAATTTGCCTGTGAAGCCATCTGGTCCTGGTCTTTTGTTTGTTGGAAGATTTTAAATCACAGTTTCAATTTCAGTGCTTGTGACTAGTCTGTTTATATTTTCTATTTCTTCCTAGTTCAGTCTCAGAAGGTTGTGTTTTCCTAAGAATTTCTCCATTTCTTCCAGATTGTTCATTTTATTTGCATATAGTTGCTTGTAGTAATCTCTCACGATCCTTTGTATTTCTGCAGCGTCAGTTGTTACTTTTCCTTTTCCATTTCTAATTCTATTGATTTGAGTCTTCTCCCTTTTTTTCTCATAGCATTGTGGTCTTGTGAGAAGATACTTGATATGATTTCAATTTTTGTAAATTTACCAAGGCTTGATTTGTGACCCAAGGTAAGATCTATCCTGGAGAATGTTCCATGAGCACTTGAGAAGAAAGTGTATTCTGTTGTTTTTGGATGGAATGTCCTATAAATATCAATTAAGTCCATCTTGTTTAATGTGTCATTTAAAGCTTGTGTTTTCTTATTTATTTTCATTTTGGGTGATCTGTCCATTGGTGAAAGTGGGGTGTTAAAGTCCCCTGCTATTATTGTGTTCCTGTCGATTTCCCCTTTTATGGCTGTTAGCATTTGCTTTAAGTATTGAGGTGCTCCTTTGTTGAGTGCATAAATATTTACAAGTGTTATGTCTTCTTCTTGGATTGATCCCTTGATCATTTTGTAGTGTCCTTCTTTGTCTCTTGTAATAGTCTCTATTTTAATGTCTATTTTGATAGACTATATGAGAGTTGCTACTCCACCTTTCTTTTGATTTGCATTTGCATGGAATATCTTTTCCCATCCCCTCACTTTCAGTCTGTATGTGTCCCTAGGACTGTAGTGGGTCTCTTGTAGACAGCATATATATGGGTCTTGTTTTTGTATCCATTCGGCTAGTCTATGTCTTTTGGTTGGAGCATTTAATCCATTTATATTCAAGGTAATGATTGATATGTATGTTCCTATTACCATTTTCTTAATTGCTTTGTGTTTGTTTTTGTAGGTCTTTTCCTGCTCTTGTTGTTCCTGCCTACAGAAGTTCCTTTAGCATTTGTTGTAAATCAGGTTTGGTGGTGCTGAATTCTCTTAGCTTTTGCCCGTCTGTAAAGGTTTTAATTTCTCCATCGAATCTGAATGTGATCCTTGCTGGGCCGAGTAATCTTGGTTGTAGATTCTTCCCTTTCATCACTTTAAATATGTCTTGCAACACCCTTCTGGCTTGCAGATTTTCTGCTGAACAATCAGCTGTTAACCTTATGGGGATTCCCTTTTATGTTATTTGTTGCTTTTCCCTTGCTGCTTTTAATATTTTTTCTTTGTAAT
>NC_041226.1:14056011-14091115 GCF_002837175.3 Physeter macrocephalus | reverse complement strand
TAGGTCCTTGTTAAATGTTTCTTGTATTTTCTCCATTCTCTTTCCAAGATTTTGGATCATCTTTACTATCATTACACTGAATTCTTTTTCAGGTAGAATGCCTATTTCCTCTTCATTTGTTTGGTCTGATGGGTTTTTACTTTGTTCCTTCATCTGCAGCATATTTCTCTGTCTTCCTTTTTGCTTAACTTACTGGTTTGGGGGTCTCCTTTTTGCAGGCTGCAATTTCGTAGTTCCCATTGTTTTTGGTGTTGGCCCCCAGTGGGTAAGGTTGGTTCAGTGGGTTGTGTAGGCTCCCTGGTGGAGGGGACTGGTGCCTTTGTTCTGGCAGATGAGGCTGGATCTTGTCTTTCTGGTGGGCAGGACCGTGTCTGGTGGTGTGTTTTGGGGTGTCTGTGAACTTATTATGATTTCAGGCAGCCTCTCTGCTAATGGGTGGGGTTGTGTTCCCGTCTTGCTAGTTGTTTGGCATGGGGTGTCCAGCACTGGAGCTTGCTGGTCGTTGAGTGGAGCTGGGTCTTAGCGTTGAGACGGAGGTCTCTGGGAGACCTCTCGCTGATTGATATTATGTGGGGTTGCAAGGTCTCGGATGATTAAATGTCCTCAACTCGGCTCTCCTACCTCAGAGGCTCAGGGCTGACACCTGGCCAGAGCACCGAGAACCTCTCAGCCACATGGCAGCAGCTCTGTCCCTCACTGAGCCTCCTGGATTATGGCCTGTTGGCTGCTGCTGAGCCCATCTCCTGCTTCCACCTGTGGTAACTCAACAGGAGCAAGGGCTAGCAGACAGTCTCGAGAGGGTCTTCTGCTGAATGGTGGCCAGGTTCGTTCTCATCCCTCAGCCTTGTAGCAATCCAGCAGTTGCAGTCAGGTCTCCTTTCTAACAAATCCTTCCAATATTAATTTTGCTTTCCTCTGGTGAATCTTCCCCCTTGCTTCTCAGTGGAATTAGCTCTTTCTTCCCCTGGTTCCTACGGCCTGCTCTTCATACACAGGGTTACTCTTTGTCCCAGTTCAGCCTGCTTTGTTAAGCTGGATTTTCCTTTGGGTCAGGGAATATGCTGGAACTAATAAAGTGGCTGGTACGTAGCAGGTCTCAACAACTTCCTTGAGACTTGAATGTCTGGCAAGACTCACGTCTAGCGATGCTGGACCACATCCATGGAGACCCAGCCTTCTTGCCCACACAGCCTGGGACCACCATTGTTTTAAACAGTGGTAACATCATTCAGAAGTATATACATTTCCTAAACACAGTTGTTGATTTGGCATGCAAGACCCTCTTTCTGGGCCCTGGGGATGTACTGATGAACAAAGCAAAACCCCAGATGTCAAAGAGTTTACATTTTGTTGAGGAACTATTTTAAATAGGGTAGTTGAGGAAGGCCACTTTGAAATGACATTTAGGTAAATACTCAAATGAAATCAATAAAACATCTATCATTCAATACAAATAAAAATGTCCTAATCCCTATAAGGTAAAATGGACTCTATGAAAGAGTTTTATAAAACACGTGTTTTGGAGGATATAGTTTTGTTATGATATGTTTATGAAAATCTCATGAACGTTTTATTCCACCAGAAGCAATTTGATTTACTTCAGATAAATGTGTATTCAGTGACAAGGCCACTTTAAAAGCAAAGATTATCTTTAAAAGCCTCTTGAAAAATGAAAAATACAAGTCCTTAGAATTTCAACTATGTTTCTAAGACTAAAATGATAACATAAAAATAGCTCAATCTCTAAAATTATATTGTATGAAATTATGGATGCACAAGAATCAGTTTCCTCTGAGCTTTGATAATTACATTTTAAATAGAGTACTGACATGCTGTAATTATAATATTAAAATATTAAGATAATAAAAATCTCAAAAGGGGTATTCTGGGCTTCTAAAAGATTTCATAAATGTCATTAAGATTTTTACTGTATTTCAGTTACATCATAGGAAGACTATTATTATTTGTATGTTTCTGTTCACATCTAACTGGCAATCTTTTTTGACACCGATAAAATTATTGCCATTGTATCTATGTATTAACATTGATTTTTAAAATTCTTATTTTGTGCAATGCCCTCAATTTTTCCTTTTAACAGAATAATAAATCCCTTTACTTTCACTATTTCTTCTTTCCACCCATTTCAAAGAGCTAGCCTTCCTTTTTTTCCAAAACCAATGGAATCCCCTACCCACCTTCATTTGTATTCCTCTCCTTTCCTACATGCTCTGAGATATTGTTCCATTAAGTGTCCCTCTCTTGTAATTTTGGCCTCTTCTTTTACATTGGGTAGCTTCTTTATTTGTTTGTTTTTGGTTTTTGTTTGTTTTTTATTTTATTGAAGTATGGTTGATTTACAATGTTGTGTTAATTGCTGCTGTACAGCAAAGCAATTCAGTTCTATCTATCTATCTATCTATCTATCTATCTATCTATCTATCTATCTATCTATCTATCTATCTATATTCTTCTCCATTATGGTTTATCACAGGATATTGGATATAGTTCCCTGAGTTATATAGTAGAAACTTGTTGTTAATCCATTCTATATATAATAGTTTGCATCTGCTAATTTGGGTATCTTCTTTTAAAGAACATAGTATCCCAATTCACCTCTGTATTGAAAGTAAACTAAGAATACAACATCTTTAAGGATCCTGCAGCTGTTTGAGTAATTATTACATCTCTTTTCATCATGCCCTTTTCTTTTTGGAAAGACTGCATCTTCTGCTCATTATTATATTTCTATTATTCTCTCTTCAGTCTTGATTCTATCCCTTTTATTCTACAAAACAGTTGTCTTATAGGTCACTAGTGCTCTGTATCACTTAGAACTCAAGGGTCTTGTCTCTGACAATGTACTACTTGACTGTTTTTCATGTTTTGACTTGTTCTTGAAGTCTCCTTCTATAAGAATTAGCAATTCATTTTCTTGTTTCATTTCCTACCCCATTGCTCCATCTCAATCTTCTTTATGGTTCTCTCTTTATCAATCATAAATTCCATTTCTTCATCCATTTTAATATAGCTTTCCCCAGTGTTCCAGTATCAGCTTCTCTTCAATCTCTGGCTTACTGATTCCATATAGTTTTCATTCATTCAGCTATAAAAGTGCTTGTTACTATAATTAAAGTTATTATTCAATGATAAATATGTCCCTTGCCATCACACTTAGCTAAGTATGTATGGATGAGGATTAGAGCAGACAAGAATATAATTTATTGTTTGTAATGCTATGCCATAAGTGTATTACTGTGTTCAAGAAATAATATAATGATGGTACCAAGGAGAAATGGCCAAATAGCCTTCTGTCAATTAGATTTCCAAAATGAGAATACCACTGATCTGGACCATGAAGAGCAAGTAGATCATTTGTCAAAATATATGAAGAAAAGGCAATTATTTTAGGCAGAAGAAATAATATATCTAAACATTTAAACCATGAGTTATATGACAATAATATTGCAATCTACTTTTCTCGTCAATATTTCTCTCCTAGGCTTCAAAGTTGCCTTTCTGCCTATCTAATGGACTTCCCCACGAGGACAGCTGGGCAGGCTCTCAAAATAAACACTTTTTCTCTCCTTTCTCCCACCTTCACCTCAAATCTGCTTTCTATCTCAGTTAATGACAAACTCATTATCCCAATCATCTACTGATTTCTGGAGATAGCGCAAACTTTATCTCACCTTCTCTATACAATAAATTACCCAGTATTATGAAATATCCATCTTAATGTTTCTTACATCTGTTCCTTCCTTTCCTTTCAAACTATATGTATCAATTCATTTATTCAGTTTTTTATAAAGTACTTATTGAATGCCTTCAGTGGCACTCCCCAAGGTAGCTTCCCAGAGCTATAGCAGTGAACCGACCAAAGAAACTCCTACTCTCACGACTTTACACTTCACAATAATCAAGTGAACAAATGCAAATGTAATTTTAGGTATGGACATATTCGGTGCAGAAATATCACTTCTTTGGCATGGCTTTGTTAAATAGGTTGGGCAAGGAAAGCAGAAGGGTAAACACAGAAGGAGGAACACTGGTTAAGACCGTGATCGATTCATGGCCATGCTAGTAAGTACCTTTAAGTACCTATATGTGCACGGCAGCACCATATTAGGGCCTGGGCATGCCATGATGAGAAGGACAGATAGAGAGCTATCACAGAGCTATCACAAATAAATATTAAGTGTATTATGTCTCCCCATTCGTCTTCTCCAATATTTTCCCACTAGTGTCAGCTTCAAGAACTCTAAAGAAGGGCTGACATTTAAGCAATGCTGAAGGTGTAGAAGGAATTTACACACTGACTTAAATTTTTTTGATAAATGTACGATTCCTTTGGTTATCTAGGGATAAAATGCAAGATGAAAATATGTCATTATTTAATGGGAACATTAATGTCATGGTTGTTATTTACTTGTTTTTTAAATGAGGGATTAAAGATCCCAGAAGATCAGTCTAGCTTGCAAAACCCTGAGAAAATATTTCATTAAGTGAATTATGACAAGTGACTTCCCCAAAATAGCACTGATGTTAAACTTTACAAAACATTTGCTTAGAACTTATTATAATGGAGCATCTATCTTGGACAATAGAGAAAAGCCTAGATATATCATCCACATCAAAGAAAACTACTATTTTAAGAGTAATTATAAATTAACAGTTCAACTGTCTTCTTCCACACTATTCCTGATTCACAAATGGGGGGGGGTCACACCACAAGATCATTAACAGGCTTAATAGAGTAAGAACTTTGCTACTGAATGTTTTATTCAGAGGTAAACAAACTGATTTTATGGGTAAGAAAGACTAGTGCTTAGTTTTGTGTTTGTTTGTCTCCCTACTTTTATTTCCAGCCTGTAAAAGGCACAAAATTAAAAGTTTTTCCTAGTAAAATTACTAGTGTCATAAGAACATTGAATTGTGTTTACTGTGATTGTTTAGTTCTGCTACACATTAATCTGGTATAAATTTTTAAAAATGCAATCTTCTCAGAAAGAATGACTTACCTTCAAGGTACTATGTTTTCACAATATTTTTTCATGTACAAGTACAATATGATTCAAACTAGTTTTAGTAAAAAATGAAGGGAGATTATTTTAACTATCCATTAGTTAACTCTGAAGGGCAGGAGTGATGTTGGTTTTAAGAAACCTCAGGATCTGGAGACTGAGAAGGGTTTTAGCTTCTAACCAACTACTCTTCATTCCTATCCCTGCTACACTCGGTATTGATTATATTCTATTTTACACAGAGCTTTACACCCTGGGGTTGGAATATGTCTGTAGGGAGCCCTAGGGCTGCATCATACTAGATAAGCAACAATGCATGTTCAACTCTATGTGCAGGTATCAGATGGTGGGTTGTAGAAGATTTTCCATTCCAGTGTCAGTATGGGAAATATAGAGTAAGATCCTGATTGGCCTGGCTTCCATCATAGACTATCCACGGGTCAGTTATTGTGGCCAGGGGAATAGAATATGCTTAAGTCACATGGACTAACCTAAATTAGTGGTGGTGATAGAGCGTTGTAACTGGCATCCAGAACTACATGGCTTGGGTTGTAGGGATGGATCAGGCTGCTGATGTGAAGCAAAACACCAACTGAAAAATTATATATATCTTACAGATACAATTTTTAATATTATGATGCATATTTTTCTAAACTTATTAAATAAATCCATATTTGCAGCATTTCATATAAATGCATTGTTTATAAAATTTAAAATTTCTGATGAAAGTACAGGAGAGAGAATCTCTAATATTTTAAAATCCTATCCTAGTCCAACCATTTTGTACTAGTTTTCATTAAGAGCTACCACATGTGCAGGGCACTTTTTGGCCTCTTGCCCCAAATATAACCCCACTGTTCCTCATGTAATTTAGAGTATAAAAGACAGAAAAAGAAAAAATTCACCTTTGACATGTCTAGCCCTGTTTCTAGTCTTGTTATTTCTCTGAGATTTTTGAAGTTGGACCTTTCCTTATCCATTGATATTTCCTTGATTTTTTTCTGCTTTAGCTACTTTCCTGTATTCTGTCTCTTACAGATATTATTCTCTGGCACCGATATAATCTCTAGAGCCATTTTTTTTCATCAGGATTCAGATTTATTCTTGGTAAAACTATATTATCCATCAGATCATTCTACTAACACAGACTCCAGAAACTGTTTTCTCCTAAAGAGAATTATTCTCCACCATCCAGTCCTCTCATAACAGAACCTTGGAACGTTATTGGTTAGTGCCTCTCCTGGCCTTTTATTTTACTTTTTTAATTAAAAAATTTATTTATTTATTTATTTATTTTTTGGGCTGCATTGGGTCTTTGTTGCTGCATGCAGGCTTTCTCTAGTTGCAGCAAGCGGGGGGCTACTCTTCGTTGCGGTGCGTGGGCTTCTCATTGCGGTGGCTTCTATTGTTGCAGAGCACGGGCTCTAGGTGCACAGGCTTCAGTAGTTGTGGCACGCGGGCTCAGAAGTTGTGGCTCACGGGCTTAGTTGTTCCGTGGCATGTGGGAACTTCCCGGACCAGGGATCTAACCTGTGCCCCCTGCATTGGCAGGCGGATTCTTAACAACTGCGCCACCAGGGAAGTCCCTCTCCTGGCCTTTTAAGTGGAGTCAGCCAGCCAAAGAGAGTAAATGAATAAATTTTGGGGAAAGAGCCCACATCTGGCATTCAACCTCAACAGCATCCTACTTGCCCAGTTCCACTGCTGGGTCTGCTTTTCGTTTATCTTTTTTTAAATCTCTGGATTCATATTCCAGTTACAAATATCTAGCCCAGATCCTCACTCTTGTATTGGTAAGCCATATTGCCTCTTTTCTGTGTCTTTTCTGTGTCCCTGATTGTGCTTGGTTCTCTTCCCTCCCCAGACCCAACTTGAGGATTTGTTCCCTTTCTCTGTTTTACCTCGACTCTGGCTCCCACTGGATCTAAAAATGTTTCACACCCAAGAGATTTTTGTCTAGCCATAGTCTTTCTGTCACAGTTTGGGACAAGATCAACGTGAATTGTTGGTGGTGTTAGCGCATCATCTTAGGGGTTATAATCTTTCTAAGGGTCCCTGAGGTAACTTTGTGAGAGGGTTAATCAGTATGGCTACCAGAATCTTAGAAAAACTACTGACTTCAAGATGCTTATCACTGTCATGGAAGTAGGAGACACTCTGGTCTCAGTGTCCACTTCATTGAGTACATTTCATTGAAAAAAATATACATACACACACATTGGATGTGAAGAACACAGTAAAGGAGCTGAGCTCTGACCATCTAGCCATCCTGTAATCATAAAAAAGGCTTTAAAACATTCATAGGGGAATGCAAGTTATCTTTGGAAGGTACTATCTGTGGGAAAAATATACAAAATGTTAGAACCTTTAAGAAGATTTAAGGAGTAAAATGCAGAAGGAAGTCAGACTCAGTCAGGTGTGGGATATCCAACAACTTTAAAGCTTCTGCCTTAAGTAAAAAGCAAATACAGCTCCTTCCAATTCCAATTATTAAGCATCCTTCTTTTTAAGTGTTCCCAGCAAGGAGTGTCACTTCTTCATCTGGCCAGTGGCCTTTCCAGGAGGAAAAGCACCAGGACTTGAAAGGAGGCATGCGTCTCATGGCCTGCTCTACTCCCCTTGTGCTCAGATGGTTGCCTCCTGCGCCCAACCCCATAAAAGGAAGGATGCTTGCGACACTTTGCAGTTCCTGTCATTCCTGGCTGATACCCTTATACATGAAGTTAAGAAGCCCAGTCCAAGTGTATCTCAAAACTACCCTTATCTGAGGATCCCAGATTCCAAATCCATCTGTTTGGAACTGGTAATAACTATTCTTACCTAGACAGCTAGAAGGGCAGTTACCACAGTGGCCAAATATGCAACTAAATTGCTAATCCAGAAATGGTCGTTAAAGATTATTTGGCCCAAGTCCTTATTTTATGGGTGAGACGACTGAGTTCCAAAGTAGTGAAATGATTTACTCTTTGCCATTTCGGAATTCAGCTCTTCGGTGTCTGTTGCACTGCGTCACACTGCCTGACACATGTTTCTTGTAAACAAACGATCCAAGCAGATTCAGTTTTGAAATAAAACCCTTCCACTGGCTGACATTTTAAGAAACATGAAGACATTTAAATAATAAAACACTACTAAAGCCCTCAGTGAGGTGGCCTTATTTACGCAAGAGCAATGGCCAGTAAAGGATAATCCCTTCCTGCTGCACTATTCATAACGCTATTAGAGCCTTTATCACACTGTATAGGATAATCCATCTCCATATCTATTTTCCTACACTTGACTGCTACTTCATCGAGGGCATGTCTTATGAACTTATAAATCCATAATGCATAACACTACAACAAGTGCATAGGAGTTCAGTACACCAGTGATGCATAAGTAAAGGAATGGATAAATGCATGAATGCATGAAAAGATTGAGAAACAAAGTTGTATATGGAGATGGATCCATGTCATGTGATGCAGTAAAAGCCAAACTCAAGTGCTTGAATTTGATGTAGCAAGACATAGAATAAAGAGACTTGATGAAAATAATGCTTAAGAACAAACCTGGCAGGAATAGGGAGAATAGATTGGGAGGACACAGTATCAGGAAGGTTACATAACTCAAACTCTACTAGAATACACCTAGTCTAAAGAGAGGGATTACCAAGATACAAAAGCAATCAAATCTAAAAATGCTATTGTTGCATAATCCATGGAAGATGTCCTAAGTGCTTAAAACCATTTTTGACTCACATCTTGAAAAACACAACTCAGATATCACTTCCTCATAGGAGTGATGCATGGTCTTAGGCAGAGCTTCTCCACTGGCATACAGAAGCCTTCAGGCAGCCTGAAGAGCCAAAGGTGGATAGAGACCTACGGCCAGTAATCTCTCACTGCAAGAAACCTCGACTCTTTACGCCATATGCTATACAAATCTTCTCATTGCTATGAGTAAATGACATGAAAATCAAGCACTATCAATTTTTACTATGTTATCTTTAACTCCTGATGTAATTAATGATTCAAACAGTACCGCTTTAGGCAAAAGATGAAATGGATATTAAAAGATTACCTGCAGGGTATCCAATTCCAGTGATCTTCAGTTGTTCAAGGCATCGCAGATAGAGCTGGATACAGCCTGATGCTCAACGACAGCAGAGCAAAGGTTCAGATACCTAGGGGAAGACAATATCATAAGAGGAGATTGATATTCTGCAACCACAGGAGATAAGCCATAGACTGTCTATTCGATCAGTGATTGAGTGCAGATGTTTGCCAGTTATGACCAATGATATGAAAGGGACAGTGGCTAAATGGGGTTTTTAGGGAAATAATTTCTTTCTGATTAAGAGAAAAGAAAGAGAGGAAGGGAAGGACCAGAAAGATAAAGAGGATGAAGAAACGAGGAAGAAGAAGAGGGAAAAGGAGAAGGAGGAGGAAGAGGATGAGGAAGGAGAGGAGGAAAAGTCCTTGATGCTTTCTGCATGCTCAGGGGGGGTCACCATCTTAAATTGCTGCAGTTAATCTGCAACCATAAGAGCACAGCATAGACAACAGATACAAGCTACTATACACAAAATACATAAGAAACAAAGGTTTACTGTATAGCACAGGGAATTATACCCAATATCTTGTAAAAACCTACAATGGAATATAATCTGCAAAAAAAAAACCAGTCACTCTGCTATACACCTGAAACTAATACAATATTGTAAATCAACTATATTTCAATAAAAAAGAATACAGCCTAGAGGATCCCAGAAGAGCTGGCTGAAAACCCTCAAATCAACCCCAGAAGAGCTATCTTCATAATTTTTTATGTGAAACATATAAACACCTTTTTAGTTTAATTTAACCTTGCATTTTTTAGCTGCAGCCAATACCAACTTAACAAGTACAACTAAGACTTAAGAGAAATTCCAGAAGTTTTGAAGGGGGAGTATCCCCAAAGGAACTGGAATGAGATGGACATGAAACTTCTTGTCAGGATCACAAGATACTTGATGACAATGCAATAATATTCGAGAAGCTTTGAGATCAGTGGTTTTGAAACTGGGATTCTGTAGCTTGCTAATCCATCAAGTACGAAGGTATTTAAACCTTTCTATCTCTCCTACTTCTTTATTGATATAATTACATGAGGATATATATCAGCAAAATTAAAAAGGAATCTAAGATATGAAGATATCAAATCTAAGAAAGATTGGGGAGGGGCATGAGAGAGAGAAAAAAAAAATTCCCTGAATGACAGCTATGCACAAGTCATAAAAAACAGCTTGTCTAATACTGACCTTTTATCAAGAAGCAGCATAATCTTAGTTATATAATAAAAAAAAAACAGCATATACTTCTTTCTTCCATGAGATTAAAATGAACAATTAGAAATTCCAAGAATAACAAAAATGTACAAAAATCATGATCCAATTAGTAAGTGATGTGGCATGATTTCTACTGAGTGATGAAATTTAAGAAAATGGACGCCATTCAGCCTTAGTCCTTTCAAGTTTCTTCTTTGAACAACACGGAACCTGCTACCTGGCTCTTCAGTGGATTCTCCTGCATGATATTTTAAAAATTATCCCTTGAGGATTTCACTTTTCCAGAATAACCCTAGAGAGCCCATGGTTTCTCAAACTCTGCACTGTTCACGTTTGGGCCAGATAAATTGTTTGCTGTAGGAGGCTGTCCTGTTCATTGTAGGAGGTTTAGCAGCGTCCCTGGCCTCTACCCACTAGATGCCTTTAACACTCCAGTTGTGACAATCTCAAATGTCTCCAGTCACTGCTAAATGTCCCTTCAGATAAGGTGGCAAAATTGCTTCTGAATTTTGAAACACTACTATAGACAAAGCATGAAAATATTTTTAAATGTAAAAAAATTGTATGTGCTATAAATTCTGAATACATTAAAGTAGGGGTACATCTGAATGATGGTGTGTAGGGAAGGAAGAAATAGATAGAATTGGATGGACATTGTTTCTTCTTATTGTTTCTTCTTATGCAGGAGGAAATTGAGATACTATCTAAAGTTCCTGAACCTATTAAAAAAATGTTAAGGTTATTTTTAAATTTATAGACAATAACAGACGCAAACAACCATTTATATTTAAAAAGATATTGGGGGCTTCCCTGGTGGCGCAGTGGTTAAGAACCTGCCTGCCAACGCAGGGGACACGGGTTCAAGCCCTGGTCCGGGAAGATCCCACATGCCGCGGAGCAACTAAGCCCGTGTACCACAACTACTGAGCCTGCGCTCTAGAGCCCGCCTGCCACAACTACTGAAGCCCGCGCGCTTAGAGCCCGTGCTACCCAACAAGAGAAGCCACTGCAATGAGAAGCCCTCGTGCCGCAACTAGAGAAAGCCCGTGCGCAGCAACGAAGACCCAATGCAGCCAAAAATAAAAATAAATAAATTTATATTTTTAAAAAAGATATAGGGAGGAGGGATGGCTGCAGGGGATAGTGTGAGTAAAGTATTTTTCATACTAGATAATAAATAAGTATACATAAAAAGTAATAAATCAAGAATTAATGGTTTATATACATTACTTAGAGTTATTGAGTTTACAATTAGGAGTATTAAAAAAGAAACAGTCAGGGAAGTTTTCTCTCACAATGAAAAGTTCTGACTTTTCATTTTATAGCTCTCTATTATGTTTGCATTTATATATACATACATTACTTTTGTTATATATAATTTGAGATATCTTTTAAACAATGGCTTTTATTTACCTTTAAATATGTCTCAGTATCTACCTTACTCAAATGACCTTTGAGATTATGAGTTTACATGGTGAAGGGAATTCTAATAGCAGTGAAAAGGGGAATTTTCAGTCACTCTTGGGTAATTTTTCCTTTCTAGAATGATATGGCCAAATTTTTCTATATTGGGTACTCAAGAAATATTTATTGAATATTTCAATTCAATTTCTTGCCTGCTTCACCTGTAGTTAATGTGAAGACCCCCTTTTATTTACCCACTTAGCCTGGCTTGACTTCCTGCCACCCATTCTCCAGATGTCAACGAGATAACCAAAGTTCACCGCACATTAGATCTCTTAGAAAACCATGAACACTCATATTAGGGGTCAGCAATTCAGCTCAGAGCAGACAGCATCTGAGAGCTCACTGAATGAGACGTAGCAATACTCCTTAGGTGATTATTCTCTAATTTTTGCTGGCAGAGGCTTTAAAGACAGCTCAGAGAGTTCATTATGCAAATAGAATTGTCTGGATCTGCTGACGGTAACTGAACTGAACAGACGCTCTGCATAGATATCCGCCTGACATACACTTCCATGTTCAAGGAGACACCAGGACAGACTTTCTCTCATCTGCATGTATTTATACTCGATTAATGAAGGGCAAGAAAGTTCATCTTGAAGATGAGTCACAGATAACTTTAAAACTGAACAGACTCAAAAAGCAGGGAATCTTCTTTATCCTAGCTAGTCATTAGTGAATGCAGGAACATTTCTGAGGCTCTGAATATATATTTGTATATATATATTATATTATATATATTATATATTATAATTATATATTATAAAATATATACAAACACAAACATACAACACTAACACACACGTCCACACTGGAACTCATTAAACACTTAATTCATATGTATACATATATTTGTACACATATTTAATTAATATATATGTGTATGTATATGCATTGTGTATATACATGTGATGTGTATGTGCGTATACATATATATAAATATGTATGTATGAGTATATACACATATATATATATAGATATGCATATTTATGAGAGAGAGAACACATTAGCCAGTACCCAGTAGCTGTGTGCTATGGGCAAGTTACTTACTTATAGATGATGTTTCCTTATCATCTTTCCATTCCTTATCATAAGCCTCAGTTTCCTCATTCTACAATGAACCAAGAAAAATGCCATCTTCAAAGGGTTGGTCCTAATGTTTTTGTAAGGCTCACACTAGATGATTTGTATATAACATTAAGTTTATGTGTTGGATTTACCTGAAATACTTTTAAACGATTCATTTGTAAGTTCATTTACTTCGGGCACTACTTTGAGATACTTGATATGTGACTTGATTAAGAAACATACAATCACTTTACAAGTTTTCAGAATAGAATTCTTGTGTGAACGGAAGCACGTTCAGTTGAGCTCGGTCACCTTCAAAGTCAGGCAGCGTCACCACTGTATGTCAAGTCCATCGCTGGTCCGGCAGCCTTATGTCATAGTCAATAGTGGTTACTGAACATCGTCCACGTACAAAGATAGACTCCATGGGACTCTCTGCAAGGCTGTCTGTGATTGTTCCATTCTTCAAGCTATGTAAATCCAAGAGATAGAGATAAGGATATAAAGCAAATGCCAATTAAAACAGGAGAATATTGGGGTTTTGTTCATTGAAATTGGCAAATATGTATTTATCATAAATATGAATACATATATATTTAATAATAATATTTGGCTGACATAGAGAATGAAACTTGTGGCATACATTGTTGGTGTTAGTATAAACTGATCAACCTATCTGGAAAGTGGTATCAAGTTATTGAGAGACATAAATCTTCATTCACTTTGATAGTGCATTGACACTTCTGGGAATTTATCTTAGAGAAATAACTTACGTACAAGATATTTGTGCATCAATATTCATCATAATTCTTGAAAAAATTTTCAACGTAAATGTCCGTAATTGTAAAAAGTTTAAATCAATCAATCATGGTGTCCATACATAAAATATATATTACTATAATATATATAACATATATGCGTATGATGTGGGGAAGTTATATGGTATAGTTTAAGTAAAATGAAAGGGTATAGAAATATTAACTCTCATATCCCCCCAACACATACACACACAAACACACCCGCATGCACACACATACACACACACACACAGGAAAAAGAATCTGCTTAAAATATTAGCAGTAGATTAATGGTTATTTTTATTTCCTTATGATCACTTTCCTTTTTTCCATGTATTATACAATGAACAGATATCATTTTTGTAATCAGAAAAATACCATTATCTCAAAAATAAGAATTTAAAAACTAGTTTCTCATTGTAGTATTTTGTTTGTTTTCCTGTTTGCACATTTCCAACGTGCAAAATGCAGAAGAAAGGGAAATGTTTGCTTTGAGCCAAGAATGTAATATGAAAGTAACTGAGAGCATGTAGTTTTGAATAGCTATTGGCATTATTTTAGCCATTTATCCATCTTATTCTTTTAGCCAGTTTTTTCTTTTTCTTGAGAAGACTCAGCAATTAAAAGACCTTTTCTAACTAGACACATGCAGATGTAGTCACAGGTAATGATGGTATTATGCAAGCCCAGTGTCTGCTGTAAAACTTCAAACATGCATTCTACCAACTAGCAGTTTTCCCAACCAGCTTTTTATTTTACTGTGCCACCATCCTTTAGATCCCTAATCATGGAGGTGGCTCTGGAGAAAGAGCTGTGTTCCGTTTGAACCCAGTGGGTAATGAATGTACAGGGACAGAATGTGCTTTTCGCCCTCTGTAGCACAGTGTGCTTTCCCTCTTTTGCAGTCATTTTCTTCAATTCAATGCAAATTCTTGTAATTTCCCCCAGAAATAAATGCTGTTAAATGCCCTATTTCTCTCTCCTATGTCAGAAGCTTTACGCTCTACTATCAGCTGTATATTTGTCAAAATTAAAAATCTGCATTTCAAGCCAGAGAATGACAGACCCTAAATAGCCAAAGTTGTCAGCTAGGAATAAGAGCAATGTGCAGCGTGCAACAGACAATTAGTTGCACAAGCAGACATTTCTGTGTGATGGGCATTGTCATGCTTCATCTCTCCTGTCATACCTGGCTGGTTAATATTAGGTCTAAATAAATGGCTTATAAGTCATCACAAAAACAAAACAAAACACAAACAATCTAATGAAAACTAGTACTATGATTACTTCCTAAATTTTAATCCTGGCTGATTTTTGGTGGCTTCATTCAAACTCCAGATATACAAGTAGAAAACACAGCTTGGATGGTAAAGGACTGTTGGTTGGCTGACCTCTGCTTCAGACTGAGTGAAAATTGCACAATGATTGCTGGAGGCCATTGAAAATGCCTTGGGATATTTTTGAGAGATATTATTAACACTATATTAGTCTATGTGTTAATTATGTTAATATGTAGAGAAAGCCAGAGAAGAGCAGATTGAGAAAATGATTCTAAATTAGAAATAATTATTTTTATAGTTTTTTTTTTTTCAAAATTCTCATTAGTCTTCAAAAATGAATGTATTGTAGAATGGCATAGCCCACCTGGAATTACCCAGGAGTGCACGTAAAACATACAGGTTCAGGTCTGGAATCACCGTGGTGGTTGATTTCTCTAGGATAAGACCAACCAGTGCATAGTAGATTTCAGAGGAATAATCTGGTTAGGAAGTATAATATCCTGGACAATAAAACCTTGTCCTATAATAGTACATGTTCTTACTCTTCATTTCAAAGAACATTAAAATGAATAAATTAAGGAAGACTTTTTTTTAGACAAACACTGTTATATGACTACAGTAAGTCCCCCTACATACGAACAAGTTCCTTTCTGAGAGCACATTTGCTAAGTCCAATTTGTTCATTAAGTCCAACAAAGTGAGCCTAGGTACCCAACTAACACAATCGGCTATATAGTACTGTACTGGAATAGGTTTATAATACTTTTCACACAAAATAATACATAAAAAAGAAACAAAAAATAAAGAAAACATTTTTAATCTTACAGTACAGTACCTTAAAAAGTACAGTAGTACAGTACAACAGGTGGCACACAGGGCTGGCATCGAGTGAACAGGCAGGAAGACTTACTGACTGGAGGAGGGGGAAGAGGTGGGGGATGGTAGAGCTGAAGGGTCGTCAGCAACAGGAGATGGAGGGCAGGCTGCAATGTCACTCACGCCTGACGCTGATGGAACACATCTGTGAAAGTTCGCAACATGAACAAGGTTCGTATGTAGGGGAATTGTACTCTAAATACTTTACAAATGTTAACTCACTTAATTCTCATAACTCTAAATTACAGATGAGGAAACCAAGACATAGAGAAGTTAAGTAGCCTAAGTGGCCTCACACAGTTAGAAGATGGCAGGGCTCAGATTCCAAACCAGACAAAATCTAACTCCTTAGCCCGTCCTCCTAATTGCTACATCACATGCCCTCCATTGTACTCCTGAAGGTTTTTACATAGTTTAGGGAACCCAGCAGTTCCTCTAAGGCTGACACCTGGGATTCTACCATGGAATATCTGCTTTTTTTTTTCTCTTTTATATAATGGGGTTCTGCATGAAACTGTATTTTAAAAGGGAGCTGCATACAATGTGTTTTACAAAAGTGACTCCCTTTGGAAAGATCTAAAACCCCTTCAGGATCTTACAGTATCTTGGAATCAACACTGCAAATGTTCATTTGCACCACAGATAGCTGTTTAGACGTAGGATTAAATAAAGACTTTGATGCTAGGAGGGCAGTTGGGATGGAGAGTAGTGAAGCGATTCAAGATGCCTTTGTACGATGTGTTCTTTGTCCTTACAATTGTTTCTGTGACTTTTTATAGTGGGATGGCTGAGATAGTTAAAGTCAGGCGAACTGAGGGAAGTTGGAAGACAGTTTTATTTACTGACTCTGAAGCCAAGTGTCAAGCACAAGGCCTTGGGCCTGGGCTATGTCTCCCACATGAAGCTGACACGAGTTTCTATGAAGATAAAACAAGGCAAGACACTGTACGCTACCTCCTTTTGGGTCTGCTCTTTGATTTACATTTTTACCCCTTGATTTCTTCTAGGTTTTTGGCATACTTCCCAGGATTTACTTTCTGGCTGTATATAGAGCTTTCTTAATCCATAGCTTATGTGAATTTGAAGAAAATGTATTTAATATTTGTGATGTATATTGAAACACTTAGATAAAATCTAGCGCCAGGCAGTAGTCAGCCTTCCTAGTTAGATTTTACCTTAATATCTGACATTTATTTTTTAATCTAACTACCAGGCCTGAAAGCGGATCATTTACTTTGTAATCATAAATGCTGAGCTGGGCATACTACAGCTTTGTCCAATTGATTCTACAGAGAATGACTGTTAATTTTGCTCAGAAAAAATAAAGGCTGACTTCAAAGTAGCCCGTTTTGTAATTGCATATAAACAGGACTGTAGACTCATATTTTCACAGATGTAATATATTTTCCTGTCATCAGAGTTTCTTAAGTAGATCACTGCTTTAATATACAGTATAAAACCAAATTATTTCTTTCATTTCATTAGTGTTTCTCTTGAAGTGCCTAATTTACTACTGGATTGCAAGTTAACTTCTAATCCGATCAAGTTTACAACGCACAAGGATGTTTAGCATTTTGAGTCAGTGCCATTTTGTCCAAGTTTGTACTTCTGAAGGGATATTAGTAAAGAGGATCAGGCCAGTTCTTGGAAATATTCCACCATGTCAGATGATAAAAATATATTGTCTTATAATTACAGGTAATGACTGCTTGATAAATTAGAAACATGTGAAGAATCAAAGTAATATACATCAAAAGCTCCATTATAGACAAGAATAAAAGGTTACCACAGAAAAGTGTAAGTTCAATACCGTGCTTGCAAAATTTGTATTAATCATAAGTTAGGAAATAACACGAGCGAAGATAGTACAGGCAACTGCTCTAAGGGCATGCTTATGAAATGTTGAAAAGGAAAGTAGGTCATCTTCTTTAAGTCAAAATATCAATATTTCCCATCAGGTACGGAGGGAAAGGATACCATGAAGCAGCTGCATAAATCTATAGGCTTTAAACAAAGCACAGCTGTAGCAAAAGTTAAAGCACAAAGATGTGTAGTTTCTCCTTTCATGTTTACTGTCCTTCAGTGAATACAACTTGCCACCGGCAGAGAGAGATCACGCCAGACACATGCTTGTTAAGCTGCAGAACAGCTTTAAAAAGTCTCAAATACAGTGGTTACAATAATCATCTGATTAACACTTTTGTTGACAGTATTCTTAGCCTACATAATTTATTATGGCAAATGCTACAGTTAAAATTGCATCAGAATGAAAGCTAACTATTTGTAGAAACTGTGTAATGATGTTCTAACTACTGGAAGATGATAACAGCCCTACTGGCTCTCGTCCAAGATAGATCACAGTACATGCTGATAACCCAGTACAGCATTCTTGGTTTTTTCTGCATTATACATTCAAATGCTCAGAAAGAGCAAGCAGTCAGCTCTCTGGCACCATGGGCAGATGAAGTCTTAATCCCAAGAAAATTCTCTAGGTAATAAATGCATAATTCTTTAAGCCCTGATATTGCCTTTTGTAAAATTATATTCGTTTTTATTAAAATCCTTCTACAATTCATTCCATATTTCCAGGACTTTTGTTTGTTATTATACTGTCTCAAAATACAGTGAGACCTTTGAAAAGTACTTATTTGGGATAAGATAAAACAATTTTAGCCGGATTCGGAGGGCTTCTGTGCATTATAATATAACAATTAAAATAGTTGATAATAATGATAACTGAATCATCAAAAAATATTAAATTACATGAAACGTGGTCTTTTCAGGAGTCATAAGATATGTAATGCATATTGGAAAAGCAAATGTGTTTTATTAGTCTTTTAGATTTCTTTTTTTCTTTCTTCTGTCTTTCTCTACTGGTAGATATTCAGTGATACCTACTCACTGCTAACTGAGTACCAGTACATAATAGGATTGCCCATCATTTCTAATCTTTAGCTTCTACACTTCTATGGAATAGAAAATAAGATAATTGAAGTGATAGAATCATCCCTTGGTCTAAGTCTTTCCTATGGGGTAAATTATACAAAACATAGAACATTATTTGCTTCCACTCTCGGTGGCTTTTTTGTTACTTTTAGGATTTTAGGGATGTTCCAGGAGGCTGATTTTAGGGATGTTCCAGGAGAGAAAGCCTGTAACCGTTAGAGCCACGATCATTAATTCAGGCCATGGCAATGCTTCCACTTCAGATGGGAGGCTATTAATATAATTGAAGAGGCACTGTACAAGGAAATAAAGACATATGCTTGAAAATCCATCTAAAAATACTGATTCCTAGAAGCGGAAATATATAGATAGGCATGCTTATAAGTGAGTTTAAGGGTCAGGATGAGAATCAAAACATTCTTAAAGGGCTGTCTAAGTAATTGAGTAGCCAGACCAAATGTTCCGGGTCCCTTAGATATGAAAGGGCTAAGAATCCTTTTGAGATGGAATAAAAGTCTCTTCTTGCAAAACAAACTATACTATGATTCTCAACATGGATAACCTGTACCAAAGTATTGATATAGCACGCAACAAAACCGTCTAAGCTCAGAAATTTGAAGAGCAGCTCTTTGAGATTCATGTTTTCCAAGACAAGACCAGAGATAAATTCTGAATGGCTCCTATATTCCAAAGATAAGACCACTTTCTTTCCCCACCCTCCTGCCCCACTCGAAACTCAGTTTACAAATTCTGACCTTCCATACCTACGCCACACTTAACCAATTTCCACTCTACAAAGACCCTATGACTAAACCCCCGTCTCAAATCTTAGGAGTACCCTTTTCTAAATTCTCTTTTGAGGTGCAGTAAGACTTCATCAAGTGGGTGTTATTCTTGGTCATTAAGTTTCACAAACTCAGGCTTCTATGATCAACAGATTTCTCTGGGAGCCTCTAGCGCTTTCAATTCTTCATTTATTAATATTTATCCATTTCTCCAACTGTGTTGCATGAGATAAAAACTGGGAAATAACTCTTGGATTTGGGCATCTAGAGCTCATAAATGACCTTAACAAGCAGTTTCATTGAAGTGGTGGGAAAGTGGTCTAATTGTAATGGGCTCAAGAGAGAAGAGGAGGTGATGAAGTGGGGCAGCGACTATAAATTACTCCCAGAAATTTGGCTATAAAATGAGGCAGAAAAATAGGACAGAAGCTGGAGGGGATGGGATTTACCTCATGTTAGTATGACAGCAGAAACCATTTAAAAATGAGAAAACAATAGTGCAGGGGAGAAAGGGAAGAATTTCAGGAGTGAAATACTTGAGTAGTTGAGAGAAAAGCGGGTCAACTCCCCAAATTGAGGTGCTGACCTTACACAGGAGTGTGAATTGTGACTGCAACGTATTCCTGCAAATATAAATAGGTTGGTTCCTTTGGTGGAAAGATAAGAAGATTCTCTTCCATTGTTTTTTTCCCTGGCTTGTCAGGTAGAAAAATGTGTGAGTGAGAAAAGGAATAATGTAGGGAAGATAGAAACAGAATGATGTAGTGGAAACCTTGGGGTCCAAAGTTAGAAGTTTAGGTTCGTGTTTCCGCTAACAGTCAGTAGCTGCATGACCAGTTCATCTGTCTTTTTGATTTCTCTCCCATAACATGGAAATAATATTCACCTCTACCCTAACTGCTCTATCACTGAAGTACACGAGACTCTCTGCTTGCACTATTTTGTACATCTTCTATTTTACTTACCACCTGGTTTTCTAGTTGTGTTTGCATCTGTAACTCCCCAAAGACTCTAAAATTCTTTGAGAGAAGATGTTATATGTGGATCACAACATTTTTTCTCTGAATCCTGAGCTGTAGCTAACAAGCTCATCGTTGATATCTAATAGCTTTGATTAACTCATATTAGCAAAACTTGTTATACAACTGAAACTAATATAATTTTGTAAATTAACTATACTTCAATTTTAAAAAAAACTTCTATAACGCTTACTGTATGCCAGGCACTGTTCAAAACACTTTCCATATATTAATGCATTCAAGCCTCAAAACAAACGTATTAAGTAGAAATTATGAGCTTTACTTTAGAAATGAGAAAACTAAGATACAAAGAGTGACAGAGCTGGAGTTACAACTGGGGAATCTGGCTCCAAAACCTGAGCTCTTAACGTCTACCCCATACTGGCTTCTCATAAACTCAATTAATATCTGTGTTATGAATGAAGAAATCCATGCTGTATGACTTTGCACTTTTGTGGCAGACTCTGAGTGGGTCTAGCACAGGCTTCGGGATAAATAACATTTGAAATACTGCTTTGGCAAATAGCTTAAAGAGTACGCAGAAGATGAACTCAAAGTACATTGTAATCACATAGCAGTTGTTTCTAATGGGTCAATTGGCAGAGATTTTCCATAGCCTAAATAATTTTAGTGGCTGAGAAGCAAGAATTTATAACAGTTGATACAATTTATTGAGAATATGCTATGTGGCAGGCACTAAGCTAAGTGGCTAACATATATTATCTCATTCAATTCTCATAAAGACCCTATTGTATTGATTTTTCCCCATTTTAGAATAAGGATAGCTGGTACCTGTAAAGCATGAATTACAACCTAGGTGTCTTGGCCCAAATTGTAGGTCCTGCATTTCTCTGCTCTAGTGTGTGGTGGCAGGTCATCCGGAGCTGGCGTAGCAGGTGTAGGAAAGTCAAAAAGACAGAGCAAATGTATGACGCTCCAAGGGCATCACACAGGACACTCTTTTTCACCCAGTTTCTTATCATTAAAAACAAAAATAATAGTAGCTCCTACCTCATCAGGTTGTCGTGGGACACAAGTGAGTTGAACTGTAGTCATATGAAGTTCAAAATAAAAATGAATTTTACTGTTGTTGACATTGTATGTTAGAAGGTGTACATGTATTGTTGTTACTATGATTTTTGTTACTAAGAATATTAGTATTAGAATTCCTGGGAATTGAGTTTAGGAAGAAGAGAAAAAGTAGAAAAGAGGTATCTGGATGCATTTCTTCCAAATCAGCTGCACATGAAGTCAAACCTCATCACTTTCCCAAGGCTATCTGAAACACACAATTATATCAATTATTTAGAACTGGATTATGCATGTGGAAGAACAAGTCCTTAAATTATTGTTTTATTACTAGAGATATTTTAAATAGATGTTTTAATTTGTAATTATATTTATACTCCTTTATGCCTCGCTGTTTTGCAGAATATCCTAAGGATAAAGAATAAGAAGATTATTAAATCCTATAGCTTGTCTCATTTTACAAGAATATCTGATGTTGGTATATTACAAGCATTTTTATTCTCATAATGTTTTATATGTAAAATATTTTTATATTTATTAGCTATAGAATATTCCCTAGGAACTTCACCAATACACTGTGGTTTAAGGTTTGTGACAGTAATTATAAGAAAATGTAAGACAAGTTGTGAAACTGGACATAAAATGCATCTAAGTACAGAAAGTCAGAGTTCCTTTTGGCTGTCTAACCAACCGTCCAAACTGCTGAATAAGCACTCTAGCTGTTATCCAGAGAGACTGTGGAGGTGAACCTAGTCTTATACGATTAGCATGCTATTTGTTGGCTTTTCTATACTGTTTTAACTGATTTCCCATTCATTTTTAATCATTTTTAATTTTGGAAAAAATAAGTAGAACTGAAAGCAGGCAATAACTTTTGAAAGTATTTGTTTACAGGGGTGGGAAGGCTCTCATCTCCCTGGTCACTCACAGACAAGGGACCTTGGCTGATGGAGGTTCCAACTGGATCCATACTTCCAAAATGACCACGGCAGGAAACGTGAACAATTGTGCACAGGCCCTCAGAAATGTAGCATGGCATTTCTGTTCGCATTTCATTGGTGAAAACAATCATACCTTAAAAGGAAGTGAGAAAGTGCAAGTCTGTCATACTCCTGGCTGGAGAAGAAGCAGAATATTCGTGTCACTCTAATGACTCTAACGCCAGGTTTCTAACCCGGCCCCCAAGCTAAGACGCTGGCGCTCTGCCCCATTTGGACTCAGACATGTCTTTCCCTGATGCAGACATGTCTTTTCCTGACGATGCTGACTCTAGAAAACCAAGGGAAGGTGACAACGTGTAGCTTTTCCCCCCAAACATTATTTTCTTCACTGGAAATATCTTAGGATATTATTCATTTATTTATTACAGCCAATATGTTTTAGGCAGTGTTTTTAAAACTGTGGACTCAGCACTGAATAAGAGTGAATCTCTAACAGCAACAACGAAAAAGAGTGAATCTCTGCCTTGCATGCTTGGAACCTGGTAGGGAGGACACAGATTTATCCGAATTTGAAGTCAAATATTACAGGAGATTAGAGCCTGGCCTGTTGGCTATCACTCTCAGTATCTCTCCCCAAGAGCTCTCCAGTTTCCCTCTTCTAATATCTAATTATTCCTAAGCAGCTGTAAGAGGGAAAACACTGCTCTGAATTTTTTGTATTAAATCTACAGTTCGGTCGACTGAGAATGTAAACCTGAGGGCTTCTCCACGCATAAATTAAAATATTCCTTTTTTTCTTACTTTCCACTACGTGGCCAATTTTATAATGGGCAATGTTTTTAATAAAACCCTTCTAGATAAAAGTGTTACTGTTCTAGTTGAAACTATTTCTATTCATTTATGCTTTGTCTATGAGGAACAAAATTCGATGGGAGGCTTATCTAGTTTGTCTGATATGAATATCCAGTGGAGCTCATTTGAGTCCTAGGACAAAAACATGTCTTTTACCTGCATTTTCCAACTTGATTTTCTGCACCAAACAAATAGGATAAACCAGGAAATCTCTTTGGCTTGTGTTAGATGTCTGTGCAGTCAGAACTTCATTTAATTCACCAGCTACTGCAGTCAAAGAATCTATTTCCCAAAAAGAAACAAAGCAAGCACTCTGAAGACATCCTTCGGTCATTGCCTGGCTGATTTGCCTTCTCAGTGAATGTGCTATTTATAGTGAGATGAAATTATTCAGTGTTGGTGGTCTGCATTCTTTCTTTTCTGAGTTAGAAATGATTTAGTCCTTTTTGGATTCTGTTTGTTTTCTCCCCATACCATCCTCATGTGCTGTGTGCTGTAATGTTCTAAGCCTGCTAATGTGTTATTTCAGAAGGCAAATTAGGCTTGGCCCAAAAGATAAAAAAGCAAAAGGACCAGAGGCATGGCAGAGGCTTTGGCATTCTGATTAGGCAACAGTTAGCAAGTCCCGGACTTTCCTATGTTTATGATCTCTAGGCTGCCCCCTCTTTGCTCCACTGGCTTGTCAGGCTGCACTCAGTGTCTGATCTGCTTCTTCGCAATTTTCTTCACCTCTTTGGACCCTAATCTCTCTCACCAGAGGACAGGAAAAAAAAAAAAAAAAGCCATGAAATAAGTTTCTCTGAAAAACAGATTGTCATGGGCACACAGAGGCATTGGATGAAAATCGACACAATAGCACTCCTACCATTCTCATTTCATAGGGCAAGTTCATCAAACGGACCACGACCACTTTTCAAGCAGTGTCCCTGTTAAATGTCTCGGAGTGACCTTGGCCCAATGCCCTGCTCAGGACATTCTAAATGAGTTGTAAATGTTGAATGGAGGCGTTGAATGGAGGTAGGGAATTAGGAAGAGTAGGATGTGGTAGCGAAGAGAGTCCAAGAATGCAACACCCTCGATATTGACCTGCCTGAGCCTATTCCTTGAGTCAGATAATAATTCACTTGCACAACTGACGGCAATACTAAGTGCTGGGTGTTCAGTACATATACCTTAATCTTCTCCTTTAGCCTGTCATCAACAAACTTCATCATGCTAACTCTCTTCACACCACCAGGAGTATACTGCTGTTGGCAGTATACTCACAGATTGCAGGAGTGGAAAGAGAACTTTCTCTGCTGAGATTTCAGAAGAAGAAAATTCACTTGCTGGTCTACTTAAAGCTTTCTTAGAAACAGAGACATGGACTGAATAATTATCCTGTATAAATACTTGTGCTGTTATTCGATGATGTTTTCAAAAAATAAACTATGTGGATTCACATACAGTTGGAAAAGAATAATGCATTGATGATGGATTGACAGCAAGGCGGAGGGTGATGAAAGTGTGAGGAGCTCCATTGACTCGTTCCCTGGAAAAGCTGATAAAGGTCATTTTTAAAGCAATATTTAAAGGCTCTGGAAATTGTCCTAAGGACAAACAGGAAATGAAGAAACGTCTATTCAAGGCATCCTGTGAAGAGTTGTGTAAGAAAGGCAAGTCTGTGGTATTTGAACCAAGACCCTCCCTGCCCCCTCCCAGCTCAGCAAGAGGGACAGTCCACTGGAAATTGCTGCCCCCAAGAACACAACCATTGCCCCAGCTTGTGTGGTTCTACACCAGAAGAGGCAACCCAGAGAATACCATGTGCTTCTCTTGAGCTTTATGATTGAGAATTTTCATGTTTGTTTTTATTCTTGTTGAGTAATATTATTGAGAGCCTAGCCATTACGTTTGACAACACCAAGTTTTTAAAGCTGCATTTTAAAAATGAGGTTAAGCCCATATATATAACATTTTCCTCTTTTTCTATGTCTAACAACAGTATGTCACAGTCACTCCACTTGGCTATCAGAAACCTGAAAAAAATTCTCGGTGTTTATTTCTCCTCACTTGTGTGGGGAAAAGTATCATTAAGGCGAGTTCACAATTAATCAAATCTCTCCTTTCAGTGGAGTGATCTTTCCAACTGATGTCCAAATTTTTGAAAGACCCAAAGAAGGCTGATATGCTTGTTCTCTGAGTCAATTATAGTCTGAACCAGGATGCTTCATTCAAAGTTTCCATTTGGTCCAGAGTCCAGAGCACACTTGCATCATGATACTGCTCCCAAATCCCTTTGCCAATGAGTCCTTCCTCTTTCAGTTCTTCTAGATGTTGGAATTCTGACATGGAATCCGAGATTCCATGAACAGGTATTTTTTCCTTAAACACAGGATGTTTGGAAGCTCGGCGCCTCTCTAGACCTCCCATCTGCTTATCATCCATTATCTTGTTGCATTGTTCTCCAAGCTGTTGAGAACTTTTCTTATTCCCCAAATCTGAAGTCCTAACTGATTCTAGTTACATTCAGATTGTAACCTTTCCTTGCCTCAGTCCTGTTACTGCCAGAACCAGGTTTCCAATGGTCGTAAAATATGAGAGTTAATAGGATTCAGGAATCACATCATGCAACTGCAGTAGCCCATGGGAATTATATCCAATGTTTAGAAGGAAACATTCTTGTTACACAAAATCTTAGTAAACTCTTATGCTAAAGCACAAAATCTTATGCGTCCATAATCAGAGAAATTTCCCTGCTTCTCGGTCCAAAGAGATATTGTAAACATGTCTCAGAAAAAGAGGAAGAAGCGTGGATGATCCCACAAAAATCGTCCTCTCTTGTGCGTCCTAACACCTTGCTTCTGACACCTGCTTTATGATGCCAACCACACTGTAGAAGGCAGCTGTCAACTCCAGAAATTTCTTGTAATATGAGGTCCAGCCAAGAGCTGACCTAGCCATCTCCCTCTTTTTTAAGTAGCGTGGGATAAACTATTATTGCACAATTTTAAACGGAACTGTAAGTCATAACAGATGCCTAGCCTGAGGGGGACTGCTCCCCGACCTGTCTTTGACTTCGATGTCTCTCACTTCTCTTTTCCACATGCATGGTACTTGAGATGCCCTGCTTTCCTTTCTTTCCCTCAAATGTTCCAATATTTTGCCTGGCTCACAGCGTTTATTCTCATTCTTCCTCTTCCTGGAGTGCAATGCCTATTCCCTACTCATTATACAGGTTCAAATTCACCGCCTCGAAGAGGTCTTTTCAGACCACCATCCAAAGTAGTTTTCTTCCCACCTCACTAACCCCCAGTTTCACTTCCTATTGTGATTTTCTCCATAGCACTCATAATTTCAAAAATAATTGAAAGCCTATGTTTATCTTCATATTTCTGTCCATCCCAATAAGAAAGTAAGTTCAATGAAGGCAAGGATCTTACCTGACATGTTGAACATGCGATGCTGGTGCTAGAATAGTGCCTGATATGAAGTTAAATACTCAGTAAGGGCTTCCCTGGTGGCACAGTGGTTAAGAGTCTGCCTGCCAATGCAGGAGACACGGGTTCGGGCCCTGGTCCGGGAAGATCCCACATGCTGCAGAGCAACTAAGCCTGTGCGCCACAACTACTGAAGCCTGTGCTCTAGAGCCCTTGAGCCACAACTGCTGAGCCCACGTGCCACATCTACTGAAGCCCGCGCACCTAGAGCCCGTGCTCCGCAGCAAGAGAAGCTACTGCAGTGAGAAGCCTGCGCACCGCAACGAAGATCCAACGCAGCCAAAAATCAGTGAATCAGTCAATCAATCCGTTAAAAAAATACTCAATAAATATTCGTAGAAGGAATTTATAGCCACCTGCACACACAGGACCGTGAATAGGTATGAGGTCTTCCATATAACTTTTTAGAACGCTATTAATTTTCTTTCTTGTTGAAGTATAAATCAAGCAAATGTTCTTTATAATTTCTTTTATGAAAAAGTACAGACTTCTGTGTGTATTGCCTGTGTATCTTTTTCATTTGGTTAACTTTTTATCACTGTTTCTTCCCAGAAATGAGCAAATTTCTTCTGATGATGCTGTCCATGCTTAATCTGTGATATTTCAAGGGCTCACTGTTTAATTTAGGGTTTTTTCCCCCCTAAAAAATAGACTATTTGTTTGATCCAATATCAACAATGTCAGCTGTGACTTCCTTTTTGTTTGAGCTCCTGGATGGACACCAGATGAACGGCGGTAACTTAAATGTTACAGCTAGAGCTCAAAATGTTGATTTAATTGAATTTCGGGGCTATGTGCCGAGAGGCTATGCCTGCAGATGTAATTGTTAGTGTCTCCTGAACTAAGAGGTGGGATTCCAAGGTCCTGTGAACTAGATGTCCTGCAATGAATTGCTAATTGTTGATTTGGTCTCAGCTACATTATTAACCTGTTCTTCTGGAGTCTTGGAAAGAGCAGAGTACAGACACATGAAGATTTCCTAGGCTCAGCAACAAAGACCAGAACTGGTGGCTTGGAATAGAATGGAATCATTGAGAAAAAAGGAGCAAACTACTCATTATTCCTTCTCCTAAAAGGGTTTTATTTTCCAGGCTTCATAAATTAAAATCAGTGCTAATTTATTTACTCATTCTGACCTATTGAACCCATATTTAAACTAAACCATGTAAAGGTACCAAATGCGAGAAAATATATCATATATCTGATAAGGTGTTAATATCCCAAATATATAAAGAACTCATACAACTCAATAGCAAAAAAAACAAAAAAAAAAAAACTAAAAAAATGGGCAGAGGAGCTTAATAGACATTTTTCCAAAGAAGACATACAGATGGGCAACAATAAAAATGTGCTCAACATCATCTGTTACCAAGGAAATGCAAGTCAAAACCACAAGGAGACATCACACCTCTCAGAATGGCTATTATCAAATATTAACAAAAAGATAAGAAACAGCAAATATTGGAGAGGATGTACAGGAAAAGGAACACTTATGCACTGTTGGTGGGAATATAAATTGGTGCAGCCACTATGGAAAACAGCATGGACATTCCTCAAAAAATTAAAAATCGAACTACCATATGATCAGCAATTCTACTTGTGGACATTTATCTGAAGGAAATGAAAACTCTGATCAGAAAAGACATCTGCACCCCCATGTTCACTGCAGCATTACTTACAATAGCCAAGACATGGAAACAACATAAGTGTCCATCATTAGATGAATGGATAAAGAAATTGCAGTATACATTATATAATGGAATATTATTCAGCCATAAAAAGAGAGAAATCTTGTCATTTACAACAACATGGATGGGCATTATGCTAGGTGAGATAAGTCAGACAGAGAAAAACAAATACCCTATGATCTCACTTATATGTGGAGTTTAAGAAACACACAAAAAAACAAAAAAACAAACTCTTAAGATAGAGAGAATGGATTGGTGGTTGCCAGAGGCAAGGGACAGGGGATGGGCAAAATGGGTTAAGGGGGCCAAAAGGTACCAATTTCCAGTTATATAATAAATAAGTCATGGTGATGTAATGTACAGCATGGTGACCATAGCTAATAATACTGTATTGAATATTTTTAAGTTGGTAAGAGAGTAGATCTTAAATATTTGCATCACAAGAAAAAATATTCGTAACCATGTGTGGTGATGGATGTTAACTGGACTTACTGTGGTGATCATTTAATAACACATACAAATATCAAATCATTATGTTGTACCCCTGGAACTAATATAATGTTATATGCCAATTATATCTAAATTTTTTTTTTTCTTTTTTTTTTGTGGTACACGGGCCTCTCACTGTTGTGGCCTCTCCCGTCGCGGAGCACAGGCTCCGGACGCGCAGGCTCAGCGGCCATGGCTCACGGGCCCAGCCGCTCCGCGGCACGTGGGATCCTCCGGGACCGGGGCACGAACCCGTGTACCCTGCACCGGCAGGCGGACTCTCAACCACTGCGCCACCAGGGAAGCCCCTAAATTTTTATAAAGATATATATTTGGATTTAGGCATCCTGTTCTCCCAGAACTTCTTCTTTGATATTAATTTCTACTCGGATGCCCCAATATTAACCCAATACCCTGTTTTTTCCTACACCAAAGCTTGCTTACAGGATGCTTCCATAGCATGTTTATATAGTACAGGTGATAGTCAAGAAGGTAAAGTAGGACCCTAATATTAATGATGATAGTGCATTATTATGTTACCATTTCCATAAAAATTTACATTTTGGCAAGGATATTTAATGTCTTGATCCAAAACATTGATTACTGTGGCCATATAAGGCTGGTCATGAGGATGCTTTGGAGAAGAATGACAGTCCTTTCCTACTCTTCACGTTACACAATGGTGAGATTACCAGCATCTTACTAAGTTCCTCAGAGAGAACAACTATCATTACTTAATTTAAAATCTTCCAGTGCCGACATTGGGTCTAGCACACTATCTCTCTAGTCTTATCTCCCACTATACACTTTATAAGTTGCAGTCTGTAATATGAAAAATATACTTACACCACATTGTTTCAGGGCTTTGTGTCTTTGTTCAATGCTTCTTATTTTGCCGGTAAATCCCTCTTACACCCCCTTCCTGAGGCCCTTTCTTTTGGGTGCGCTCATACTCCGAGAATCAGCTTAAAAGTCCTCTCATCCAAGTTTCCTCCTTCTGGTGTCCCATGGCAAACTGCACAGACATTCACCATAACAATTATCAGATTGATTAGAGTGATATGTTTACATTTCTATACACCTAAGAAGACTGGAAACTATCACTGTAGGGTAGTGTCCTTACTTTATCCATCTTCATAGCCTTTCTACCGTAAGGAGGATTTGGCATGTACACTTCAAAGATATTAATGGAATTACTTTGGGTTTATCCTGCTTGGGATTTGCTCAACTTCTTGAATTTTTAGTTTATTTCTTTGGCCAAATTTGGGAAATTTTTAGCTGTTATATTTTCAAGTGAACTCAAAAGCCCACCCTCTTCCTTTTCTCCTTCTGGGACTCAGACAACACAAATATTAGATCTTTATGTATCTCACAGGTCCCTGATAACTTTTCATTTTTGCTGTATATTTTCTCTGTTGTTCAGATGGGGTAATTTCTATTTTTCTACTGAGAACAAGTTTACCAATTCTTTCCGCTGGCCCTTACGTTCTGCTGGTGAAGTCAACCTTTTAAGTTGCAGCTACTGCATTTTTCAGTTCTAAAATTTCCATTTGTCCCTATTTTATATCTTCTTTTTCTTTGACGAGTCTTTCTATTTTCTCATGCAGGGTGTCAGCATCCGGAGTAATTTTCTGGTCCCACATAAGCAGATGCAAAGTGAGAACTGCCTGTGTATATTGCTTAGACATAATTTGCCTGAAATCAATCAATCGAATTATTTGCATCCATGTTAGCTTCTTACAAGCTTTTCATTTGCACAGTAATAAAAATTTTAAAATACTTTTGGAGAAAAATTATCCGTCCTTGAGCTAAGCAATGCAAAAGTCAAATTATTTGATTCTGGTATGATTTTTTAAATAATCCCTTATAATGTTGAAATCTTATTTCTCAAATTTCCTATGTTTTCTCTCAAAGAATCTTGCAAGCAATCTTTTACTCAGAAACAATTATTTAGATGACAAAAACCTGTGATTGTTGGCTAGAAATCAATTTACACGCCTTACATTTCATAAGATGCTTTAGACAGAGTAGAAATGCTAAATATGAATTGCTGGAGCTATTCTTTAAGATGACAGTTTCTGATTAAGACATTTTATCAACACGTAATGAGACTAAAATAGTGATGGAAACAATTTGGGGCCAAAATTTAAACTTTAGCATGCATCAGGATCACATAGAAGGCTTGTTAAACTAGAATGCTTAACTTTCAGAATTTCTGCTCTAGTAGGTCTGGGATGGGCTCCAGAATCTGCATTTCTAACAAGTTACCAGGTGATGCTACTGCTGTTAATCCTGGGACAACCTTTAGTCCCACTGGCCTAGAATTACAGAGTAAATAAATGGCAGAACTGCTCTAGAAATCAAACGTGCTGGCTATTCAGTGCATTCTAGTAGATTGCGTTATTCTTTTATGTCTGTTATTTCTAAACTTCCTAAACTTTCACACCAGTCTATAAAATCTTCTTGAGGCCTGACATCCTTTTACATCCACTGTATTCAAGATATATATTAAATATTACTGAAACTTTATTATCTTATTCAATAGAATTCCTATTCTAATGGCTTCTTCCCGTATCTCAGTGGTTCAACTTGCACACCTCTCTGCCACTTACACCACAGTTTGGAACAGAGTTTTATGTTATAATCATAACCTTTTTATTTCATTCACCTTGATCACTACTAAATGGTAATCTACATTGATTTTTAAGGCAGAAAAAATGACTAACTGAATGATCAATTGTATCAGTATAAGAGATGGACTATAATAAGTATTATTAATATTTATTTAAGCTACTCTATGTACCAGAGATGATTTCAAGCACTCGTTCATTTATCAATGCATTAAATTCTCTCAAGAACGCAATGAGGTAGCTACTGCAGATGCATTTTGCACATGAATTGCAAACGAGGAAACCTAGTCACACCAAGGTTAAGTAAATTGCTAAAAAGCACTTATATAGCAAGCAGAGCAACTCGGATTCAAACACAAGCACATCTCAATGACAGCCCTGTGCTTGACTGCCTCTCGAATTCTCTATGTTAAATTACATCTCTCTAAGGTCTCCTCTGTTATTATGTCTCAAATTTGCCAGGTAACCATAGGATCACTTGAGACAAAAATTATTTCTTAATCATAAAAAGACTCATTGAATACTCACAGCAACCCTATGAGAAAGACCCAGTTACAATCCCCATTTTGCAGATGAAGAAGGATAGGCACAGAGAGGTTCAACAGCTGAGGAGGTAACACAGCAGGCATCTAAACCCAGGCTATCTAACTCCAGGGTTCATGCTCCCAACTCTCACATTAACCTTAATGTGTCACCAAAGTATGTGTTGTTCTTCAGCTGATTAGATGGTATAACAATTTTCTAACAAATAAATATAAGGAATCATTTGAACATGGTAATCTCAAAATAGTTCAACATTCTGAATTTTTGAAATTCTGTGATTTATAGCTCTTAGAATTTATTATATTCCTCCACATGTCATAGATTTTGTTTCAGTTTTGTACAAAATTGATGAAGGCCTTCAGTTAATTGGAGAAAAATTATGTAACAATTCCATTGCTGTCTTAATTCTATCCAAAATGTTTGTTCTTACATTCAATGCTAATTTCATCTAGAAGGTGAATTTTTAAAGGAATAAATGTGTTTTCTAGACCTAATAAAGAGTAACCTCATTGTGTGAAAGTCACCTAATTAGATGAAAAACTCATTCACGTGGAAACACCATGGTCCTCCTCCTTAAAATGGGTCGAGGAGAGATGGCTCTCTCTCCAGGATGCTACCATCCGCCCTGCTCCTCTTTAAGAAGAGTGTGACCAGATTGTAACTCTCACTAAGTGCCCTGAAGATCCCCAAACACTCACTTCCTCCCTGGGTACCAGGGGATTTGCATTGTGAGCCTTATCCCCCTGGGTTGTTTCCTGGTGGGAGTTATTTCATCATTTCTGTGCAAACTCTAGTCAAAAACATGCTCAGCAGTTAGTGCATTTCTCTGATTCTGAGCATGAAATGGCCACTCTTAAAGAAGTTAGTATACTCAGTATTGCCCCGTTGATGTCAGGAAAGGTATAGAGACATATTTACAGATTCCTGCTGAAATCCTCTGAAAGTCTTTAAAAAAAATAATTTTTCTAAAGCAAGACCCTAAAATTGATCATCAGATAATCTCACTGTTTTTTGAAATTCTTCATTTTGCTTCATCTCATGATAAGAAGTGAATTTGCACTAGATTCACTGCACTGAGAATTATTTGCAAGTCCACATTCGTACAAAATTTAGTGAGTGATCTACCTGTTGTCTACTCATTATAGAAAATTATTGCCATCACCTAAAATATTCATTATAGTATATGCATGTAAAAGAGTATAAGATTGATTGGCGGTGAATTTCGGGCACTTGTTAGCTGATATGTATATTGAGAATTTTGTTCTATTAAGATAAAACAGATGCTCATGATTTGGTTAAACTTATTTCTTAGGTTGAGAATGGGTGATCCACTCGTAGATTCAAAGACCAAAAAGTATATAAAGAGAAATAAACTCTTCTCTTCCTCCCATCTTTGACCCCATGGTTCAAGTTCCCACATTGCCCACCACTCATATACATATAAAAACTGCTCTTGGCTCTTATGTGTTCTCAGAGAGTTTATCATGCAGTCTTTCAGCATTTCTTTACGCATATTTCAAAAAGTACTTATGTAGCTTCTCATTTTTCCCTCTTTAATATCTTTGTTTTCTTCTGAAAGGTTTTGCTAATTCATTTTTAATTTTATCCCTAGATATTTCATCCTTGTTGTTAGTATTCCAAATGGGGTCTTATCTTTCACTGTATGTTCTACACAGATGTTATTTCATATATGAAAGCTATTAATTACTGCATATCAATTGTGTACCTTACTGATTTGCTGAATTCTCTCTTTTTTAAAGTTACTTTGTTATCTTCTGGTTGCCCCTTGTACAACATTCACGTCCTATGCAAGCTAAAACGTGTTCCCTTCTCATTTTTACTTTTTATACCTTTAATTTTTTCTCACATATAATAATACCTATTATAGAATGGAATAAATTTACATACATATTGTCAACTGGCATATAGGCACTATATAAGAGACTGCTGTTATTTTTTCCGTGTCACTTCTATGTTATCAGCTAGTCATCTTCTGTATCATCCATACCAAGTGTTGCCCTTTTTTTAAAATCAGGACTTTATTTGTAGAAAATTCTCAGTATCTCCTTAGAATTATTTATTTAGTCCCTAGTATGTACTAGTTACTATGATAAATTCTTGGGATATATGTGGTGATGAACAAGAATGGCCTGAATGAAGTGTGTACTCTGTCAAAGGTTGCAGAGAGGTATGCAGATAATTATTTTATTAACATCTTCATCAACTATGTATATAGCTTTGGCTATCCATGTTCTTAATTGAATACTGGACAAATCAAAGTATTTCTGGAAATCTAGGGATTTCTGTCTCTTTTAAGTACAAATTTTTCTTGCTGCCATGGTTTACTACCCAGGTATACCCCCCTTATTTCTGTGCAGTGGAGGCAAAGTTACATAAACAGCCCTTTGTTCTGGAGAAGTATAACTTCCAAGTTAAGTCATATATGAAAGCCTTTCTGCCTCTGCAGAAATGGTTACTTTGCTTGCTACCCCTTGAGGTGTAGCAGAATGGGGTTTTATTATTTAACTATATAATGTTCATGCGGTGTCACACGTTATTAGCACATGGAGTGTTCAGTGGTACAGTGGATTTTTGTCTTAATGGACTCCTTTATGTGACTTGATAATGGCACACTAGGCTCTCTAAAAAACTTAAGATTGAATAATCTTATAAAACTCTCTCTCTCTGCCCACGGTGGGTGGTTGCATTATTCTGCTCTCCACTTTATTTTTTAACCCCATTAGGACATGGCTAGATTTCTTTCGTTTCATTAAATTACTCAAAAGAATAAAATAAAAACTGGTTTAAAATAACATTTAGATCAATTGGAATATGGTAGCCCTGATTTCTTAAAGGGAAAAGAACATCTGACAGCTTTTTTTTTTTTTTTTT
>NC_041226.1:14034817-14055839 GCF_002837175.3 Physeter macrocephalus | reverse complement strand
GAACCCGCGTCCCCTGCATCGGCAGGCGGACTCTCAACCACTGCGCCACCAGGGAAGCCCTGACAGCTTTTCACATACCATATAGAAGTAGGGCAAAGAAAGTAGGTTGATCATCATTTCCACAGTCCAACTGCAAGTTTCTAAACCTAAACAATGTCTTACTTCTCTTTCAGTGATTCATGGGAAATTAAATTTTGGAATTGAGGCAGAGAAAAGCATGTCCTGGCTGCTGTTGTTAAGGAGATAGCAATTTTTCCACAGAGAAACAGAAGACGACAACTACAGTGGAGACATAATTACCATAATCAGTGAAGTCAAGGGTGCCATCACAGGGAATTAACTAGAATGACCCCACCCCTGCCCATGCATGCTCTAGGAGCATGTTTCTGGGATGTGTCTGTAGGGAAGAAAACATGGCCCAGGGGCGGGGGTGGGGGGCTAAGAAAATGAGGCTGTGAGGTTAAGAAGTTCATGCAAAATAGTGAGGATTCTACGAAAGGAAATTGAGCATCGTGTAAACTACTGGACAAGAGCATCAAAGACTGTGTTTATCTCTAACTTTTATGGTGGATTCATTTGTAGGTTCATTGTTTGAAATTAGCAAGGGAAATTTCAGTGAGAGTTTCACTTGGGAATGTGAAATTATAGATCAAAGGAGGGACAGTGGCCAGAAAGAGGTGCTGAAGCACAGATTTGGGAGACATCTGCTTGGTGGAGATAAATGAAGCATATTATTCTCCCAAGAGTAAGAGAGCACTAACCATCCAGAAACTGCAGGGGCCATTGAGAAGACAAAGTAAAGACAAAAGCAGAAATCAGTAAAGGACCAGAACTAGACATGTTTAAATTATTTCTTAGTTTCTACTCTAAACATAGAATGTGCATGGATAATTTATATTTCTCTTCTTAAATAAGTATTTTTATCATTTATCGTATGATCTTTCTCTAATATATACCTATCAGTGTCTTGAATAGTCTAGTACAATAGAATTATAGGAAATAACTACCTAGAAAAATGTTGGTGTTTTTTACTGTTTAATAAACCTGGGTAGAACTCTCATGGAATGTGCTGAACAGAAGATAATTTACTTAGCATTACTTTGTATAGAGTTATGTTTTCAATCAAGAATTAATCAACTTTTATGACTGGAAAGAGATTTGAGTTAAATGTATTTTTCAGATCTTTCTATAGAGCTGTGTACTCTGGAAGACCTCTATGATCTATTATTCTCTGTAGCATACAGGAAAAGCTCATTGGCTCCTATGTTAATTTAGCAGTATAAATTATAAGCTGGAAGATTAAAAAAGGCTCAGATGAGTGGCTACCCCAGGGCTTCTTTTAAGTGTACATTAGTGCACAATAAATCCTTGCTATTTAAATATTCTAATGTTTGTATTCAAAATAAATAGTTTGCCATATATTTCCAGTTATGAAGCTTACTTATGGTGATTTAGATAATCTCAGGACGATTATATTGGTGACATTACTGCAGTGCATGTTCCTTTTGAATTGCTATTTGGAGACATGGAGATCAGATATGGCCCGCTGCTTTGGATGACAAGGATTAGTTCATTATCCATCAAAAACATGTCACCTTATTTCCTATGGACTTTGCCTAGGATTGTTATTTACACAAAACCACCCCTATATTTTTTTTAGTGTAAATGTAATTATTTTGCTATATAAAATACATGAAGTATCCTTATGTCCATTTAATTCAGCTAAAAACCCAGATCTATAAAGTAGATGGGAAGATAATTCTGAAAATTCTCAGAATAAATGACATAGTCTACTAAATAGAGCAGTTAAGTAGGGCATTTAGCTAGCACCTGTCTAGAAAGCTTTTTCACAATGGAAATATTATTTAAGCTCTTGGTTTTGGAAAATAATGACTATTGTTTCCTCCACCTCATAGAATGTTACCAATTATTTTAAGTGAGAAAATGAGTGATATTCTCTTAAATAGAGAGGCAAAAATGACTTGAACGTATTTGTCTTTCAAATACTATGGGTATCCTTTGTGCGACATGCCATAATAGGCGGAGTTAAATAAAGCAATCCTTGCCATTGGATTGCAATGCCCTGGGACTCAGTTTGGGTCAGAGAGCAAGTGAAATACTGATCCATTAGCCCAGGACAGAGCTGGTTTATTTTTGTTGTCCCTGCTTTTTATTAATAGCCCTCTCATTGCACTCTCTAATGTGCCCTGATTTGGATGATAAATCATAGGTCACCCTAAGAACTCTATGGCAACGAGAAATTGCTCTTATGGCTCTTTCTCCTTCATGAACAAATGCTTCTCCCGTTTATCTTCTAGAACAAAGGTTCACACACCTGGGTGCACACTAGCATCGCCTGTTGAGGTTTTGTGCCCAGGCTTCACCAACAGAGATTCCAGTTTAATCAGTTGTAGGTGGGGTCTTCTCAGGAGTCCTTTTTTTTTTTAGGCACCTCGAGTGATTCTAAGATGTGGGCAGAGTTGAGATTCACTCTTCTCTATGGAAGCAGCTCAGAGGAATGGAGCTTTGGGATCAGAAAATCTGCATTAGGCACTGAGTGGTTCCCCTGGACTGCTCTGTGACCCCAAACTGTCCCTTAGGTTCTCTGAGCCACTGTTGTCCTGTCTGCAAAGTGGGAATGGAAATATTTATCCTGCAGGGCTAGACTTGGTTTAAAATATTGGTAGATAATATGTATACAATATGTGCAAAATAGTAAACATTGATAAACCTCACTGAGCCTTCTGTGTAAGAGCAGGGCCTTATACTGGGAAGGCCTGAAGCTGTTGAGTTCGGAAAGCTTTCCCAGAAGTGTAACTCACATGTGTCTAATCTGAGATAAATATCATTTTTATAAAAATGACTTTTCTTAACATTCTAGAACTGGAATGTGTTTGCATAAATCTGACTACCTAGATTATTCAGCAAGTCACAGGAGAGGGAGGTATTTTTTTCCTCCAGCTATATAAAGACCATGGAAATTCGCATTGTTTACCAAAACTTTTCGATTATAAGCACATGATTAGCTATTAAGAGCCCATATTTTATTACAAACAAGTTATGTGATTTTGAGACCCTTAACTCTTCTCTATGTTTTAGTTTCCTCATCAAAATTATTCATATTTTTTTGTTCTCCTTGAGCTCTATTTAAGTTTTTCTATGTATTCAGCGCTTGATACTAAGGGAGAAAATTAGGAAATAATACTCTCTAAGACAAGAAACTTAAAACTAAGATAATTTAACTAGTTATACTATTAGGTAAGTCATCATCATCATCACTGAAATGTACTATAGAAGAAGTAGCAACATAAAGATTGTATTTAAAGCATACGGAAAACCAATCCATACTCACTTGCTATTCGTAGATTTCCAGTTTTAGCTGTTGAATATAAGCTACAAACACACATTTCAACATTTTATTGTGACTTTTGGGGCACATTTTTTTTGCCTATAGAAATCTTCCCTTAGCCAGTATTTTATTCAACAAGTAACTCACTTTGGAGTATAGAAAATTCATTTGCTATTACCCAAATGCAGACATTTTCTGATTCACCAAACTTCTGCCTTTCTAGCTTTTAGAGGTTTCTTGCTTTTCTGATTAAGTTCTCCTTCTGTAAGGGCTTCACAAACAAGGAGCAGTTGAGAAAGGGATGCGATGTGAAATAATCCTCAATAAGAACTCATCTAGAATGTTTCATTTTAGAAATGCAATCTGAGGATCATCTTAGCATGCCTCCTTATTAATCACATTTTGTTTTACCTTGTACCTATTGATATTGTACCTCAGGACTTACAGAGGGTGCTAAAAAGGAAATGCTGACAAGAGGAAAAACAATGAAATCTGATGGAGGTATAGCCATTAGCAACCTTGTTCCACCCCCCTTCTTCTATTCCTCTTGCTGTTCCCACACAATTGGACCAAAAAAGCAAAACCGTCACCTCTTCTCCAAAGTGTTAGTGCAGATGAACAGGAAGGATAGCCAAGCTGCGGCACAGGCAACTTGGAGGAAACAGTGTGATCACCCAGCCTTCTGCTTTATTGCCGTCATTAAACCATTAACGATGAAATAATATGACAGGTGAAATGCCATTCGTATGTGGCACTGGCATCACTTTCTGTAGGTTCATAAAATAGAGTGATATTTGGTTTATTGTTTATATCCAGAAACACATGGCAAACATCCACCCACTTCATTTACTTTGGGTATTGAGCCTCCTAGAAACATTAGTAACAGTAACCAAATAAAAGCCCTTTCTAAATATAATAGAAGAATTTTTTTATATTCTACGTTAAATGTCACCAAATGGTATGGATCAAAATACAAAGCAAAATGAAAGGAAAAGTCACCTTTTCTTAAGAGCCTTAAAATGGATTTCAAGTGCTCATTTTCGTAAAGGACATAAAGAGCCACAAAGCCTGCAAAAAAACAATAAAGTTATTGAAAAGAGGACACCCCTATTTTGTTGATTTAAAACGTTGGAAAGGATTAAGGGAAAAAAGAAGAGTATAGGATAATTCGAGAGGAAACAGGCTCCATTTCTGTAGGAAACTTGCAGAAATAGTTACTCTGGGCAAGAGGGCTTCCTATTACAAAGCGTATCCATTCCCAAAAGTGCCAGTGACACCATGCCATGAAGCATCTTCATCGAGGTAGCGAGCAGCACCTCACAATCGATCCACTCTTTCTTTGCTCTCTACTGTACCTCCTTTTCCAGCTCAGTTTTCTGACATAAAGATCTGGGTAGACTTTTCAGTTCAGTTTAGAATGATTAGATAGTCGCTTCCTCTTTCAAATCACTTTTGATTTTCCCAGAAAGTCTATGAGACAAAGTTTAGTATCTCCATTTTACTAATAAATGGATGACATTAAGAGAGAGAGATTTTCCCACATATCACAGTGAAAAAGGGGTGGAACTGATATTCTAATGGGTTTTCAAGTCCTTACACTCTTTCTATTGCTACACCTTTGTCCCTTGGTTAATCAGGACTTTACTTTTTTAACTGACAGGACTCCCAACTCAAACTGGTTTAACAGAAAACAAAACTCAGATAAATCAACCGATAAAAGGAAAATGCACTGAATCACCTAAAAAGGATGGGGACATATAGAGCTCCTCTCAGGCTAAACTGGATCCAGAAACTCAATTGCTGCCTCTAGATCTCTTTTCCTCTGTATTCATCTTTCTCTCTGTCGTTATACATCTTCCTCTTTCTCTATCTCTTCTCTGTAATGCTGTCCTCACTCTCTTCTACTGAGATTATGGAGACCAGGCTGAAGAGTCATTGTTCTCTCCACAAAGTGAGAGGCATGGCTCTCAGCGCCTCTAAACTTAAATGATCTTATCCCAGAAGCTTCAGAAGACAGGAAGGGTTTCACTTTTCATTTCATGTAAATTCCAGGAAATAATTTGCCCATCCTGGGTCAAGAGCCCATCCCTTTGTTCAACCATTAAGGCCGGGGGATACATGCATGCCCTTCTCTGTGTCGATAGTGGTGGGTTTCATGTGAGTTTATAAAGCTTGGGAGAGGGAAGAGTACCTTGCACTGTAAAAAGAGATAACAAGTTTGGAAAGCAGAAACAGACAGCTGCCTTTAGCCCTTAATTTTAATTCAATCACCAGAGTTGAAGACAGAATTTCTGTTCTTTAAAAATGATTATTAGTTATGGCTTCCTAAGCCCAACAAACACTGTTCTTGTTTTTCACTGAACCAAATTTATAACAATTATCTAGAAAATACAGTAGAAGAAATGTATTGAATAGTATCTGACTCTACGAAAAAAACTATTTTGCTGAAACTAAATGAGAAAATCTTTTCAGCACTGGGTCTAGCTTTTCCTTTACATTCTGAAACGTGTGTCCAGAATGTAAAAGTTATTTGCCACAGGTAGAAATTCTACCTTTAGAAAGAGAGCATTTGGTTAATTGCAGTATGTACAAGAGTCGGTGTGGGTGAATGGGAAAAACCTATGCCTTTCCACTTAAAAGGTTTTCATAATGATTGTACTACCCATTTCTCTTCGCCATTTATGTCACCAGTCCCGTTGTACCCTCTGTCCTTTTTCCTCTCTCTGGATACATTGTTTTCTGCTTGCCAAGTGTCAATCTACCTTTTTCTTCCTACTGTGACATCTGAAGTCCTTTAAGATCTCGTGATTTATTCTGGCTAAGAAATAATTAACACATAGTCTGTGCCATTATGGATGATATGACAGATATTTCTCAAAAGGTAAATGCAGATTCCAAGAGAAATCTTTATAATTATCTGACTTCTTAGAGGGAACAAAACTTTATGTTAAAGAAGCTAGAAAGAACACAGTTTTGCTATGTTTTATCATTTGATACCTTTCATGCTAAAAAGGGCTCATTTAAAAGAAGGAAAAAAACATGGAACAAAGCGTTTTTGGAAAACAAAAGTGTACAGATTGTATAAGGAAAGCAAGGCTACTATTTTCTTAAAGTGAATAGAACAGCAGTTCCTGCTTTAGGATAAGCTCATACACTTACTATGAATCACCAGGCTGATACAAAAGTCAGACAGATCATATTTAGCATACATGGGAATCAGCAAATTAATCAGAGAAAATGTAATTTTGCAAATAAGCAAATTCATATCATTGAATTTTTTGCTGCTTGCATGCATTACTCTATAAAGTAAGCATGTCTCTGTTAAAACATTTGTAACAGTGATTTGATGGTGGTGGGAGAAGCAGGGGTGGAAGGGGAAGCTTGCAATTGTCCCAGTAAGCATACTAGACTCCTTTCAGTTTTATTGTTCTTAGTTAAAATAAATTTTGTTGATATGATCAAGGGAATATGACCTGGGCTGTGGAATGGTTCTTTGCATCTCAGCAATATCCACATTTCTCTTTTATTAATTCTATTTTGTGATCTAGTATTTTATGCCATAACTAACCAACTTACCCTGTTTTCTGCTACTTTTGCTCACATATGCCTTTCCACTCATAATGTGCCAGCTGCTTTTTTCTCCGTTTTAGAGCATTGGCATCTGGGCTAACTAGTTTTATTATATGATCTTGGGGGACTTATTTCTTCTCCTGTAAAACCTAGAAATGGAGTTAAATATCCTAGGGCTTTTTCTAGCTGATCACTTTAAAAGTCAATAATTTGCATCACATTTTTGGGGTCCATATGGAAAAGTGGTTTCTGGACATAGAGGTGTGAAACATAAATTTCCTCCACAGCACCATCTATAGGCCTATTGAATCAATTCTCATGTCATCCATCCACTGCTCACTTTCAGTGTTAATTATAAGAAACATTTTTTGTTTGCCATTAACATTTTTTCATATTCAACTTTGAAAATTAATGATTAATTGATCTCATTAATAATGAACTGAACTGAACTTTTCAAATTATAAAGCTGAGCCCTATTACTCAAGAACTGTCTTGCAAGGGAGCCAGCCAGTACACACAAAATGTGTGTGCTCCAAATAGTGTCCCTTTATAAACCATGTCAAAGAATTTTAAAATAAAATTATGTATTGCTTGAATCAAAACGACTTTAATTCTTAAAACTGAATTCACTTTCTCTTGACCAGTTTTTGCCTTTTGGAGTATAACTTGCGCTAAATGATTAAACAGTTCTCTCTCTTTTCCTGGTATTACTTTCAATGTATAAGGCTGTTCTTTACCAGTTTCTACCTGCAAGAACATTTTAACATTTAGTGTGAAAATAAAAAGATTTTTATGTCTGTAGTCCGTAGTGAGCTTAGTAACTTTCCATTAGAAATTATTTTGCTTGACTGATATCATACATATACATATATTTCCAAAGAACTCCTTAAAACTTGCAATTCCAGTGGGAGAAAAGACAATTGAAAGCATTATGTATGACATCTTAACAACTTCTAAATATCAAATGCGTTTTGATAGTATTTATTTCTTTATTTTAATTTTATTTGCAAAAAGGCAGCTCAGAGTTGAGGAAGGAAGACGTTTTAGATCACACTGGGCAGAGGCACTGAAAGTCATCAAAACAGAAGAAAGGAATTCTGGAATTTGGTTCAGAGTACGAGTTACATGCCCCATGCACAGTCATTAATAACCCAGAGATCACACAGCACAGCTGGTATGCTTGACACTAATGTCACACTGACATACGGTTGTGCTAGTTGGAGCTGCTCAGGTAGGTGTGCTGCTTTTAGTCTTCCAGGCTACCAATTTAGCCTCATCTTTTCTTACTGCAGTCTGTGGCCCAAGGAAGCACATATGATTTCCATGAGAAACAGGAAGTCTCCAGGTAATAGGTGCTGCTTATCTTCTCTTTATTTAACAGCTCTGTTGCACTGAGCTCTACATAAACTATTATTATTTTAATCATCCACTCCCTTCCATCACAGAATTCATTCAATTGTTCTTTCTAAATCTTTATAGATAGATCCTTGAATACAAATCATCTGCTTCCTCTTTCTTTCATGAATAAGATTTAAGTAGTAACACTGTAAAAGTAAAAGTTACTCCATCTAAAAAACAAGCTGTTTCCTATACATAGAATTTTATTATAAAAGCCTCTGAAACTAGTTCTACTACATACGGTTAATAATCTTGAAATAACATTTGGAACAGTAAATGTAAAAATTCATGTGCCTAAATAAGTTGTAAAATTATTTCAGTGTAGGGTAGATGGATAATTATGATATCGTTCTACATATTCTGTAAGAATGTTTCACTTACGTAATCAAAATTTGGTGAGATTATCATGCAAGATACTATTACTTCCAAGTTGCAGTTGAGAAACCTGAGGTTTGTGAAATTTAGCAAACACGGCCAAGACCACACAGGTTTACCATATGTGGCATAAACCAAACTTTGTCCATGCCAACTGACTTTATATAAATAAGGTCATATTATCTTTACAAATATATTTTTGTAGTTCTCTAATAAGTACTTATATTGTTTAGAAAATCAACAATTTTCCTGAAATTTAAAACATTTCAACAATAAAAATAATCATAACATGCTAATGCATAACTAGTGGAGAGGATTCAGTCCATCTTGAGACAGACCCAGCCTCTCCTTTTAAAGAACAACTCTTTTAGCTATTCAAACACACACTCAACCCCCTTCCAAACAGAACCAGCAAAACTCTCATAAATGGAAAAGACACTCCAAAAGAAACAAGCAATAAAACATCAACATAACATTTCTTTTTCTAGAGAAGCTGAGGTGCTTTGTTATATTCCACTATATCAAACACTTATATCACGACCACAAGCACTTCACTGCTGGCTTCAGGCTGTGACACGAGACATGGCAGAGGCCATGCTTATTTGAATTTAACTCAAAGGACCTCTGGCAGAAAAATGACCCCACTGATCTGAAACCATCATTGCGAGGTCATAGAATAATAAAATGCATCCATTCCGTGAAAATGGGAGTATATATATTTTTTATTTATTATGTTCTTAAAGAACATCAGAGAGCTTGACACGCTAGGGATAAGTGATCTATTTCTAGGATATCTAAAGACCAGGTCTTTTCCTCCCCCTCACTCTCCCCCCCCCACCCCTTTGTCTTCTCTCCCTCTCTCCATCTTTATGTATTTTGTCCTTAGCAGCAACTAATAACTACTTTATCTTCTCCCAAATGAAATATGAAGGTGGGTGCAATAAGAATAACCAAGACTACCACCAGAAAACAGCTACCTTAGCATTTAACACAGCTGTCAGCACAACTACGTGTATCATGTAGTCCAATTGAATTCTTATTTTATTTCCGTTCGTATACTTCGATTAATAACCCAGAAAAGGGGGTTTCCCTGGTGGCGCAGTGGTTGAGAGTCCGCCCGCCGATGCAGGGGACGCGTGTTCGTGCCCCGGTCCGGGAAGATCCCACAGGCCGCGGAGCGGCCGGGCCCGTGAGCCATGGCCGCTGCGCCTGCGCGTCCGGAGCCTGTGCTCCGCAACGGGAGAGGCCACAACAGTGAGAGGCCCGCGTACCGCAAAAAAAAAAAAAACAAATTAAAAAAAACCAGAAAAGGAACAATAACCTTCTCAGAGTCCTTAAGTAGCTTTTCATGTTATGCAGTGGTGGGATTGGGAGTCATAATTTCATTCTGATGAATGAAATAAAAAGTAATATCTCGGAGATGCAAACTAATCTTTAAGAACCTCAGTCAATGCCAGTCGTGGATGCTTAGAGCTCACTCGTGAAAGAGTCATGGTTAAAAAAAGAAGTCAAAAAAAATACAATACACGTGGTATTTCTAGGAATATGTGCTCATAATTTGTGTTCAATAGTATTGTAAATTAGCCTTGTTATTAAAAGCATGACATGTTTTTATTTGTCTGTTTTGTGGAGATCAGCAGTATACGTATAAGAGATGAAAAAAAAAATTTTCTAATGTTATGTGAATGGATTCTTGAGGCATAAGATAAAGCTTCCAGTGACAACATCACGCACAGAGCGCATGATGCATTTAAAAAGGGCAGCATATCTCCAAGTGTTTAAATGGAAATGAAAATAAGGTTTTCTATAAAACTGTTAGATATCTTGAATAATGGTTCTAACGGTGACTAGGAAATTTATTTTGAAGTTGCAGGTGAAGAATCTCAATTAAATTGTTTCATCAAATATGAGAACAGAGAGAAGCAATATTTCTAAATATCTTTATTTCCTATAACATAATTTTAAATGTATTGACAGATAAATCCATAAATTAAATATAAGTAGATATTTTTCAACATTATCTGCATGTGTGGTTTTCTTTTTATTTATTTTTTTTGCGGTACGCGGGCCTCTCACTGTTGTGGCCCCTCCCTTTGCGGAGCGCAGGCTCCGGACGCGCAGGCTCGGCGGCCATGGCTCACGGGCCCGGCCGCCCCGCGGCACGTGGGATCCTCCCGGACCGGGGCACGAACCCGCGTCCCCTGCATCGGAAGGCGGACTCTCAACCACTGCGCCACCGGGGAAGCCAAAAATAAAATTATTTTTTAAAATGTTCAAAAAATCGGTGAACATGGGAAGGGAAAAGGCTTTAGGAATATTAAACTACTAAAATTATTCAGGAAAAAATGTGACAGTTAAAAGCATATAAGAATTAAACCGTTTTTAAAATATAACGTTATCCAAGATGTTAGCAATAAGTAAAAACGAGAAATGTTTACTACACATGTGGTAACCTATTACAAATCAAATGGGGAAAAAACCTTAAAACCCCTATAAGTATTAAAGAGATATATAAACCCACAAGAAAAGAAACAAATAGAAAAGCATAATATATAGAAATTCACACTGTCTAATAATACAACTCATTACATTGCGGTGTCATTTTTAAAAAATAGGAAGTCAGCAAAAATACAGAAAGAAAAGAGGAAAAAAAAAGACTACCTATACCCCGTGTTGATAAGGGCTCAATAAATCATATATAACATCTATCATGAGCTTTAAGATATTCCTGCATTTTGATACAGTGGCTGTATTTCTAAAAATCTACTCTGAGGACGTAATCGGATGTGTAGAGAAAAGTATGGGTACAAAGGCTTTCATCAAAGTCTCAGAATAAGGAATAATACTATAAAAACAAACCATACTTTACAGACTTGAGAAATACTTAAGTATTTCATGCAAATGTATAGTAATCCATTAAAATGAATGTTTTTGAAGAAAACTTGGAAACATAGAAAATAACTTTTTTTTAAAGGCGGGTAAACAGTTATGATGACAGCATGGTCTATGCTGGTTGGATCAAAGCCTAGTTACAACTGGAGGATGCAAAAACCTGGAGCAGGGGTTACAGTCTACTAGGCAAACTGACCAGACCCTTCAGTGAAGGGCCTTGGGTGAGCCTAGTGCCAAATCATGGAGACCCCTGGTCACATAGGCAGAAAGGTCACTTGGGCTTCAAAGACAATGCTAACTTATTTCCCAGATTTGCCTAAGGTAAGTAAGTAAAGGCGATTATCATGTAATGTTGATGATGATGGCATCACTATATAGAGAGTATTTTATATATATATATATAAAATCACATATATATGTATATCACATAAAATCATGATAGTGACACATGTAAAAAAATAAATTTTCCAAATACCTTTTCCAATAACCTCTCTTTGTGATTTCCTTTAAGTCTGAGATACAGCAGCTTTGGAAGAAAGTTCTTCACATGTTACTAATCAACTCCAAGTTGGAAGAATAATTTTGAGAAAGAAGTTGAAAGTTCCTGAAACAATTGTAATTCCAGTTCCATGATACATTTTAGCTATGAATAAATAGGCATTGTAGAGAATGGTTTCACTGCTATCATTTCTGGGGTCACTCACTTATCTCTTGCTAATTTCAAAATGAGCACTTTCTTGTTTTTCTGACTAAGGTACTAAAAAGAAATTTCAAGTAACCATATAACCTTTTATTGTAAATTTCTGTGAGTTCAGTGAATTGCATTTTAAGTGGAATGCCAGTTTGTGGAATGATGTCACGTTTGTATTTTAAAATTTAAACAAAAGCGAATTGTCCTTCTATTGCTAATGACTGTAGTATATGCAGTTCAGTGTTGTTTAAATAGATTTCAAATAATTTTCTTGTAATTGTGAATCATTTTAGCAGGTGGCATGAGGTCAGCCATCAATAAGCACATGAAAGTGTTGCAAATGAGGCTCAGGGATCAATAGAACATTCCTCTTCCCATGGAAACACAGCCTACTCAGATGGTTGTCCTCCCCGTTCCTTTCTGTTTTGTATTTATGGTGGATTCACAGGCACATTTTTTAATGGAAAAACTGCCAAATTAGGGAAATTGACAAAATGCGTCTCACCAACATCATGACAGAGATGGCATTTGTTATAAAGAACATATCCTGAGAGAGGCAGGAGCAGGCATATAATTTGGTACAGAGGCTAAGGTTGCAAGGTAAAGTTCTCAGCCTTTAATGGGTATGTATCATCACTGGTCCACTTTCTTTTGCATGTATTTTTAAATGTATTACAAAGGCATACACTCATCTTAGTATGTGGAATTCTGTCGCGGGTTTATTTTAAAAGACACACACTTAAATATGTAGGCTTTTGTTTATCAGGCTGAGACAAAACATTACCTTAATAAACGTCAGCTTCACTTTTGTTTCTTAGGCATTAAAACATTTTAATTACTGATAATTAATGGGAATATAAGTTTCATGAAAAAATACAAAAATATTTACTGCTCCATTGCATAAAATAGATTTTCATATATACTGTCCTCTCCCTCCCTTGTTAGGCAGAAAATAGATTTCTATTTATTATAAAGTTCATTACTGTGTCTACAGATACATGTGTTCCTGCATATTTCATAAATGTCATTGTTTAACATAAAACATTTTACAAACTGTTTAAAAATGTTAAAGTACTTTTGTGGTAAAGAAGTAAAAAGAGAGAGATTCGAGGAAAGAAAAGAGCCCCTTTGTTGTTTGTGCCTTTAATTATCTTCTGGAGAGATATTATAGGAACCACGTTTGCTTCTGTGTACCTCAGTATTTGTAGGAGATGAAAAATTTCTAGGTGATGAAATTTCTAGGGAAATTTACAACAGGGGTCAAGCCTGGGCTTGAGATAAAATTTACAACAGGGGTCAAGCCTGGGCTTGAGATAAACCCATGAGAAGAGCCGTAAACTAGAGAGAAAGAAAAGTTTAGAAATGAGAAAAGTGATTTTTTTTTAAAAAAAGCAGCATGCACATCACCCCAGGGCGTGATCTCTAGCAATATCCTCTTTACTCATGTAACTACTCAAAAATAAAAAGAAAACAAACAAGCAAAAACACCCTCAACTCTTGTGAACTTAGGAGGAAAATATAAAAGACAGCCAAGAAGGAAATTCTCTAATGTTGTGCTTTGGAGTCTGCGTAGGGGTCCCGCTGGCCGCCTATTCTTGACTCCCTGAGGGGAATATTTCTTGGGAAGAAACTGGTCCTCCCAGCAGTCGCCAGAGCACTGATTCCCAGGTGTAACTACGCTTGTGGCTGGGACAGGGAGAAAGGGTTGCCACTCATCTGTTGCACAAGCGCGAAGCTGGAGCAGGCATCGGCTGGGACGCAACGGGCGACCAGCAGCTCACCCCAGGGCTTTTGGAAGATAAAAGGAATCAAGTAGAACCCGAGGGTGTCAAGTGGGGTAATCGCTAATCGCTAGCTAAGATTCCGCGTGGACGCCACTCTCTATTTTACAAATGGACTCTCCAGTCCCTGGGTCGTGACCAATCAAGCCTCCGTGAGTGACAAGCTGGGAATCACCGCGTCGCAGTGGCAAGCAAGTAAGTTATTGCCAACTTTGCCGATATATATGGATATATATGTTTTTCCTCGAAACACTTTGATCTTATTCTCAGGTGTGACCATTAAAGTGATTGCCAAAAGATAACTTTTATCCTGAAATCTCAGTACGCTGATGGGAGCATCTCTCTCTCTCTCTCTCTCTTTCTCTCTCTCTCTCTGTCTCTGTCTCTGTCTCTCAGTACATCCCACCTGAAGCCACCGAACTTCGCGCTCCTAGGCTGGTGCGCGTTTGGGGGTTTTAGTTAATATTTGGAAACTTACTGATTTCCTATGCCTGTTGCAAAGACAGAGCTGGATGAGGGTGGGTGAAACGCTGCCTCGTCATTTATTCATTGCGACTGTCTCCATTGTTGACACTAGTAGCAAGCCGCAGACGCCTGCTCTTGCAGGGGAAGTCTGACACCTTGAGGACGGGAGAGCGGGTGCCGGGACCCCGGAAGAGCCAGAGGGGGAGAAGCTTTGAGAGTTACGGGGTGAGGGTGGAGGTTACTTTTTCAAGTCAGGCGACCTGCCGCCCGGGTGCTTGTTTACTAGGGTGGGAGCAGGGTGCTCAGAAGCCGGGTTCTGACGCGAACTGGAGTCGGGCAGCCTGCAGAGCTCGCCCGGAGCCTGGAGGTGTGTCTGGCTCGCCTCCACGATCACTGGGTGGGTTCTGGCCACCGACAGGGCTGGATGACCGCTGGTTTGTTGTGAGCTCGCCTGCCCCCAAACACTTGGTTCACCCCATACATTTGGCCCCGCGAGGCGGAGGGTATTCCTGGGCAGCCGAGCCGGGGTCCTGCCCTCGCGCGGGTCCCATCCACCGCCAGCCAGAGCGGTGCGTGGGACGCGCATCTTCACGGGTGGTCCCCTCCAAGCCCGGTCTGTGCGGACCCCGAGTCAGGCAGCCGCCGGAGATGGAGGAAGGGGTGCCTTCCTCTGGGTTCATGGGCCGACAGCCGTGGGAAAGCTAACTTTATCCGGAGGGGTCCGTAAGGGCGGGGGTGGGCGAGGTTCTCCTCCCCCGGAGCTCAGCTCCCCCTCCAGGGCCTCCCCTCCCCCGCCTCCCATGGCATCACTCTCAGAGCATCCTCCCTCCGCCCAGTTCGGTGCCAGCTGCGTGGGCTCCAGCTTCGTGCGTTTTCCTTGGAATGCTCCAAAACTCGGCGGAGACTAAGGAAATCCCGTTGGAATTTGCCGGGCGTGCTCTCACCCGGCAAAGCACCCGCGCCGCCGACCTTGACTCGATCCCTCTTCAGCCAGAAGATTGCAACTTTGCAGGTAAAGAGGGTGTCGCCTCAGAGCTCCATTTGACCCGAGCTGTATCTCGCCTGCTTTCTGGGATCTCGGTTAAGTTTCTCAAGCTGCCTGGGAAGCCGGCTCTCTCTTGGGAGGCGGACATCCCTGGGGGGTTACGAGTTCAAGAGGCTCCGGCTGCACGGTTTCTCTTTAAGGCTTGGGACTGGGTCCGTGAAGCTTTCTGTGGTGGACCCGGGCTGAGCTGGAGTTCTCAGCCTTTCACCGCAGCCGGCTTTAAAGCAGGGGAGCGGGCAAAGAGTGAACCCCCAGTGTGACTTATATGGTACTCAAAGCAGCAGCAGCCACGACATGGAGCTGGGAAAGAAGGCTGTTTTTAGCCTTTTATGCATTTAGGGAAAATGGAGATCTTGGTGGCCCCTGGGCGTATATAAGTGAGCCCTTAGATTCTGGTACCTAAACTGGGGTAATGAAGAAAGGATAGTGATCAATATCCTGTCGATCAATTATACTCTGCGTCATTTTCATTCTCTATCAAAAAACAGAAACACTTATCCGTGTCGCTGGACCCAGGCTAGGGATTCCTAGTTTGCTTGGCAACTGAAATTCCAACTAAGCCAATGACCCTGTTTGCTACTTGGCTGAATCACTGAGATTTGCTGCACAACTTGTTGTTCTAGCTGAGAACTCAGCTGCCTTTTGTGATGAGGTAGCTAGAGAATACTGGAAGGGGATGGACGGTTAGGAGAGATTGAGACAAGGGAGCTCCGTGTCTTGTCTGTATTCACCATGCTGTATCCACTATGGTGTAATCCTGTTCACATGGTTTCTTAGGGTGGCCCTTCGTGGTTAATATCCACAGGGGACAAATGCAGCAGGTCGTTGACTCTGAGTAAGCACCAAGCCAAAGGAGCAGGAGGAGACAGAAGCAAGGTTTACTTGTTTTATTAAAAGGAAATTTAAAACTGACTTGTAACACTGAAAAAAAAATTCCGTTCTCATATACTTTCTGGATTTCCTATTACGGTAATTGCTGCACAAAACATATTACAAATTCTTTAAGAGAAAAGGTTAGCTAGAGTTTGTTGTGTGTTTTTTTTTTTTAAATTCTGAATTTGGGAGAGTAAGAGTGGGTGGATATGTTAAAACATTGAAATCGTCATCTCTGTGTTATGGTTGGCTATTTAAACTTAGATTTGTAATACCTACTTCTGTTCACCCGGACAGTCGACCAAGAAACACCTCTCTTTTAAGTATGGAAGGCAAAGAATCAATAAGATAAAGGGATAACTAGCAGTTCGAATATTAGAATCAAAATTTAGTAAGATATTGCTAAAGAAGCACTTTACAAACTATATTTATAAATTACTGCAGTTAATGTAAATCAGTGTGTCGGTAGAAGTTAAATCGGCTTTATCAAAGTATTTTATGCAAATGTCTTGAATTAATGGATGGTTAGTACAGGTAGAAAGAAAGCAAGCACTTTCATTGCTCATGAATGACCACAGAGCTGGAGACCCTTTCAGTAGAGCTGATCAGAGCTCAGCTACCCTGCTAAGCTTGCCGTTGTGGAGTGAAGTGCCAAGAAAGTGACACACAAAGAGAAGTACTAACAGGTTAATGAAATTGATACATAAGATGTACTTAATATTCATTGAGTGAATGAATATATAGTTAGGTAGGCAGACAGTTTAAGGCATAGCAAGAAGATTTGTAATTGCAAATTTAGAAAAGTTCTTCCACTTAGCTAAGAGCTTAAAGGAACAGGGGCATTCATCAAAACATAATCTATCTCAGCTCAACAGGTAAAAGAAACATGTCTCTTTAGTAAATCCTGTCAAATATTAACTCTGAAAATCTTGGTTTTTGAAAAGTAAGTTTCCATTTACTTGCTTAATGGTCATTCTCACAGAAATAAGAGGTGGAATAAATTTTCCATTACTTATAAGCTTTAACATTTTGTAATTTGTACATTATTTATTTTTCTGTGGCAGTTATTCCTGTAAAGTCAAGTTCAAAATGCAAAGAGAAAACCTTGAGAAAATTAAAGTTCTATATGAATTTTATGGCCACTTTGATTATTAAAATGGTAAGAGATCAAATAACTTTCCACATAAGATAAAATTTATTAAAGCATACTTTATATAAGTAGGAAACACCAGACATTGCTTTTATTCCTTCTGATTAGGGGAATTTGAATATCATGTTCAGTACATATATTTTAAACTTTTAAACTTAAACCCTATTATAAATGTGATAAATTTCTATTGAAGTATAATAATAACCTCTAGGGATGCACTGATTAACCCCACTGAATTGAAAATACTTTCACAAATATATTGTAGAAAATATTGTCATAGTTTTATGCCTGTGTGTTTAATTGCCAGGATAATTTATGGCAATTCAGATTATCAGCATTATATTTAGCAACTGAAAACTGACAATCTGCCTTTTCTAATTAATTCATATATTGGAACAAAGATAAAGACATGCACACTTTTGTTCAGTAGTTAATATTGTGAATATCAGTGCTCCAAGAGATAAAGGATTTTGTAAATAAAGATATAGAAGAAATGCTAAACACTAGCTAGGAAAGTAAAACTGTGGACTGAATATTTTCTTTTGAAAATGTGCTTGGTTTTTTTTTAAAAACAATCTAGATGAAGGGAAATATAATAAACTATTAACTTTTCTTTTTTCAAAATCATAATTGCTGAACATTTTATGAGATCAGATTCTAATGTGCATCTTTTCCTCCCACGTTGCATTGTCTGGGCCAAACTGAAACTAGTGTTACTCACCTCTTTAATATCTATGGAAAACCCACCATAAGCATTTTGGTTCTTATTAAAAATGATGAAGAGACAGCTCAAAACAGAAACCTTGTCTTTTCACCTAATTTATGCTTCATCATGCCGCACAACACATACTCATACCAAACAAACATTAAAACTTGTTAATTCAACCCAACTTAAATTGGACATTTGCTTCTATCTGTTGTGATGAAAAACTGCTTTAGAACTATCTTTCCTCTCCTTATGTTTTCTAGTTCTAATCCTCCAAGATGCATTGAGACCTTAATATTTTAAGAGATTTGAGAATATTTTGATCAGGGATGTAATATCATAGCTGTATCTTTTTAATCAGTACAAATATAGACCCGATCTCTGAAAACATTAGTACTACCAAAATACGCTACGATGAAAAAATACATTTAGGAGAAGAAGCTCTTCATTTGTGAAAAAGAAAAGTAAAGACACATGCATTGAAAATGTATCAATTTAAAACTACATTGTTCCATGAACTATTCAGTAAATGTACTGATATACTTAAATTTTTAAAAAATCTCAGTGATCCCTCTGAAAGTTCAGTTTCACTTAAACAGGTTATAAAAGAGAGACAATAGTTTCAGTACTTGATCTTTTCTTTTAACTGACATCCCATTAATATTAGTGCATGTTTTGTCAATCCTTATAAAAATGTTTCCTTTGAAACACAGCAGTGTCACTGAGTAAGGGCTTCTTGAGAAGCAACAGATGACACATGGGCACAGTTGTATTCATAAAATTAGAAATGTTAAATAAAACGTTAATTTAAAAACATGCCTTGATGGCTTTATCTAACACACTGCATTCTTTTTGAGAAATGGCAAGTGAAATGTAATGAATCAGATATGCATTCGTTACACTCTGCCTGTAGTTTGCTATGTTTCTGAAATATGTTGAAAAAGTTACCATAAGTCATTCCTTGAACAAATATTATCAAGAGTAAATTTTACTTAAGACAGGAAAACAGGAGCCATTATGAAAAAAGGAAAGGAAGAAAAATAGAGGGGGCCATTATTTATGGGTACTTAAGGTATGCCAGGAGCTATGCTAGAAACTTAGAAAAAAAATTTTTTCTCACATTTATCTTCACATCTACCCTAACACTAAGGTATTATTACTACCTTTTAAAGCATCTGAAAAGACTAAATTACTAAAAAAAAAAAAAAACAAAAAAAACCACAAAGCTGCTTTACGGTAGTCAGGATTTGAACCCATGTCTACTTGATTCTAAAGCCAATATTCTTTTTACTTGATTCTTATGGTCTCCAAAATAAAATTAGTAATCTTTTAACAAGATCCATAAATTCATTGGATTCTTGCAGCCATTTATTGCTTTAATTTTTCAAATGTTATAACACTGGGACATTATGAGGCTAGACCCCATTATGAGGCTAGAATTTGAAACAATACTCTTAACTAAAGCTCCATGGGTTTTGAAGCAGAGCAGGAGATGAGCTACTCAGCTCAAGCTAGTTTCTTAAAATTATTTCCTTTCTTACTCTCGAATCTAAGTGTAACATATGTGGAAAGAAAAAAGACTTATTTTCATGGATAGCATTCAAGATAATACACTTTAAAATAGTCATGAGATTATAATTTCTAAATAAAAAATTGTCATTCAAAACTTTAGAACATCTGCAGGCTGTTGATAAAATGTCTTTGTACAAAACACAGTCATGTTAAGACAGGTTTATATTGCATCTTATTGGTGTTATATGAAATTTCTAGACAAGTGTTTGTTTTGTCTTCATTTGAATTTCCTAATTATTTTGCATGTCCCTTGGTATTTAATGAGGGGAGCGCTCTTTCATGCATCCCAGAAGATATCTGTCAGCTGGTGGCACATTTTAACAAACTTGCCATGGGTTTTTTTTTTTTTTAAACCTACACCTGAATTTAAAACCGATGTGCTTAAATCCAAAAACCTATTGATGTCGAAATTGAGGAAATAACTTTTTTGAATATATGTCATACCATTAGAAAAATTAGCCCTGAAGTGATACTATCCATTCAGTAGATATTGTTTGAATATTAGTAAATGAATAATTGAATAAATAGATGAGTGACACACAAATTAGATCTTCATCTTTGCATTTGCTGGCAAAGCTCCCTCTGTACAGAATAACTTTTCCCTTATTGCTTCCTGTCAGAATGGTCTCCAGGCACCAAAACCTAGCTCAATATCACTGTCTCCTTGAAAGTTTCCTTTATGTCTTCAGGTGTCGCACGTATAAACACAAGCAAAACCCTTGTTTTATTCTGCCTTGCAGATGGGTAGACGTATATCTCCTGAACTAGACAGTAAACTCCTTTAAGAAACCCAGAGGGCTTCCCTAGGGCTTCCCTGGTGGCGCAGTGGTTGCGCGTCCGCCTGCCGATGCAGGGGAACCGGGTTCGCGCCGCTGTCCGGGAGGATCCCACATGCCGCGGAGCGGCTGGGCCCGTGAGCCATGGCCGCTGGGTCTGCGCGTCCGGAGCCTGCGCTCCGCAACGGGAGAGGCCGCAACAGAGGGAGGCCCGCATACCACAAAAAAATAAAATAAAATAAAAACCCAGAGAATGCTCAAAAAATATATGCGTGTTTTTTTTTTTTTTTTTCCTGGTATGCGGGCCTCTCACTGATGTGGCCTCTCCCGTTGCGGAGCGCAGGCTCCGGACGCGCAGGCTCAGCGGCCATGGCTCACG
>NC_041226.1:14017859-14034807 GCF_002837175.3 Physeter macrocephalus | reverse complement strand
GGATCGTTCCGGACCGGGGCACGAACCCGCGTCCTCTGCATCGGCAGGTGGATTCTCAACCACTGCGCCACCAGGGAAGCCCAAGGTATGCGTTTTTAAGTGACTTAGACTATCAAAAATATTATGCTTTTGCAATTAAGCATACTTAATTTATTTCAGTTTTATAATTCCATTGTGAGCATATAATTGTGAGCGTATTTATTTAACTAATGAAGCCATTATAATGATAATTTTGCACTTATGTGATATAGTGAGTACCGTATTACTTCCTATGTTATAAACATAACCCACCATTATTCAATGGACATAACTTTCAGTCAACTTTTACGTCCATTATTCAATGGACATAACTTTCAGTCATAACTTTCAGTCAACTATAATGCTCATTTTCACAGGATTTATATAACCAATTATATTATTAATGTGCTTTAGTTTAAGTGGTGCTGTGCTGAAATTCTTAGGAGGGAGTTTTAGTTCTATTACACCATGAGAAGTGTGATTAGAGTTGAAAGAGGACAAAACAAGTATTTCTCAGGAATACCGACTGAACTAAAGAAAGTCAGAGACTTCTTTGGTGTGATTAGATTTGGTAAATTAAGCTAAAAATTCATGTCAAAACCTTGACAGTATATGATGTCCAACTGTGGGTGGCATGAGCTTTTACTTTTTGGAGGGTGGTTGGTGTATTTTTAGTCTTTTTATTCTACTTCATTAAGAGTAAAATTCTTACAAATGACAGTTTATGAACAGTGTTCAGGTACTCTGCTACACTTTTAATATATTTTACCTCGAAATGATAGTGGAGAGACAACACAATTGTGTAAGCTAGTACCCTGTGCATACCGGTATCATAGTTCATAGCTCATTGGATCGTAATTTTCATTTTCACAGAATTAGGATAATTAGCGTTCAACATATGCTTTTTGAATGGGTGAATGGAATAAATGAATGCATGGGTGACTGTTGTCAGCTGCTATGCTCAACCTCTGTATTTTAATATGCTGTTCTTTCAAGGAACTGGTACACACCAATATGAATCCCCCCAAATGTGATGGAAGGATGAAAGGACAAGTGTGATGCATAGTGTACATTGAGTGAAGGATGGAGAATCCATCGTGCTTCATATATAATCATCCTTACTGTTTGTGAAGCATGGGTATCATTTTATGTAAAGATCTCTTTACATAAAATCTTTAGGCTGTATACCCTGAAGATCACATTGAAGGCTACACTTTAAATGAATTCTCTCCTGTGATAGTTGTAGTTTGACAAGCAATGTTGGGATTTGTTTAACTGTGTGGAAATATATATATATATTTGCATTTAAACATATACCAGCCCTTAAAACCTGCATTTAAATTCATTAATTAAGCATAAATTATATATATATATATATCTCCATCTGTATGTACTGTATATGTATATATATGTAAACCTGTACATATAGCTATATATCATGCTATATAAGTAGTACAGAATGATAAAGAGTGGGAGATTGCTCCTGGGATGAGTTCTTGAGATGATGCTTACAGAGTAATGATCAGAGACAGGGAGATAAAACTTGTTAGCAAAGAGGGTAAAGTAGCCTATAAAAGACAACAGAAGTTTTTTGCCAATGTATTAGTGTCCCTGTAGAAAGGTTAGATATGTAATGAATGACTTGGAAGTTCATCTAATTCAAAAGTCTTTTTTTAAGCAAATGCTCAAATCTTACCAAACGATTTTTAAAAATACGATATACTTATATGATACATATACACACATATAGAATGCTTCATGAAGGACTTATTTAATGCATGGTAATCATTCTACTAGATGCTGAGCATACAGAGAGGCACATATTACCTTTTTGTTTAAGATTTCCAAAAAGGATTCTCATAAGCCTCTTAACATGTTCTAGTGTCCCCTGTTATCTTGTAGATGTTTTGCTGTTTTATGGTCACCTGATCTCTTCTCATGGAAATAGAAAACTTATTAAGAAAATAACAAGTCATGCTAAAATAAATATAGTCTATATTTGGAATTTAGAAAAATAACATCAGGTCATGTTGGAAGAAATCCAAATGCATCTTCCTTGCCTCCAATTATTGTTTTCTATAAGGGTAGGGCTTAGAGTTTCCAACCAGAAATTTATGTTAAATTTAAATAGTATTATTGACACCATTAAAGATGGTGCTTTCCTTTTATATATAGATATGACTGAATTACCATTCAAAGGTGATGTATTTTAGGAAATAAATTGTTTTCCAAAGTCTTGATGGATTTATGGTGATACAGCCACATGTTGCCCCATGGCCCTTTGAACCAATGAAGCAAACCTAAGAGAAGAAGCCAGTTTTAGAGCTAGGGATATCTTGACTTGGATCCTCACCCCCCTATCCCTTTGTCTTGGTACATAAAAAACTTTGGCTCAAGATATTCTTAGATGGATGAACCCATCCTAGAATCATCTAAGAGTTCTCAGTATCCACCGTTAGTGTTTCTAGGAAGCTCTTCTGTCTATAGCTGAGCATGTATTGAAGACCTCGAAATAGGCCAGCTACCTTATGGTCTTAAATAGTGGGAACAAAAAGGAGACTACACTGCGCTACATTCATGTTTTCAGAATCATGTTTGGGGGAGTACATCCCTAGGACCATCCACTCTACCAGAAGTTTTATTGTCTGAGAGTTATCATGTGAAATAATCAGTGCCTGTCTCTAAGCCTCTAATAGCCTCTACAATTGAAGAGAAAAAAATATTTTTAAAGAACACTCAAATATTCGGGTTATTATTGCTCTGTAGGATATTAAATAGCTTTGTATCTAAAAAAAAAAAGATATGTCTCTCTGGATGTGCTGTATAAAAAGAAAATGTTGGCAGAAGGAAGAGACTTATTTGCTTATCTGGTTCATTTTAACCTCACAGCTTAACATTCTGATTTGTAACGTGCAAACTACTTAGAGAACTGAACCGTATATTTTCATTTAGCACTCCAGCACATTCGTGGAACAGAGTGAACCAGCAAGTGATTTTGCCCTTTCATGAATAAAAGAAGCCTTAATGAAAAAACATTTCATTACAATAGTGCTTATGATAAAGAATTTTTCCCAACATATAAAATATCAAAAAATCTAACCTGAAGAACAAAAACTGCTTTGGTCAGTTGTACTTAACAGTGAATCACTAAAACCAGAACTTAAAACCTAATTTTCTAATCTTCTTAAATATTTTCTTCCTAGTTATTACATTGATATAATTGAAATATTGGGAACAATTAAATATTAAAATTACCACTTTTTTTTTCAACAAATTGAGTATTTGAAATGATCCACTGTTGAGTAACTTAGGTATATTTGAACCATATAACCTTGATTCATTTCAGTTTATTTAAAGAGAGTTATTTGAAAACTGAACTACTATCTTATGAGTCAAGATCTTCTCATCCATAAAAATATATAAGGATTATGTGTCAGTTATTTAATGTGATTAAAGATAACCTCTGCTCATAGAATGCATCAGTATTCAATAGCTTTTAGGAGTGTTTCAGAGTCTGCCAGAATTTATTTTGATTTGAATCATAAGGAAATGGATATACAGGTATAACAAAGACAGTGACTGCTCAAAGGGTTTCATATACCCTTCGGTTCATTTCCAGTGCAGCATTCAATAAGATCTACTGCTTGCACTCCGTCCTCATATCTACAGATGAGCATCTTCAATTGTCTAATTGGTCCTGTGTTTAAGGCTGCTCCCTCATAGACTGGAGGCTGATGACAGAGAAATGGCTGTATAGGAATCAACATTCCCTGCTGCCTCTACCAGATCAGGGTACTTCCATATGTAGATGGCAAGTATGATGAACATTTATTTCTCTGAACATTTTTAAATTGTGGTAAGGTTCTGTGTTCATGGTGAAATTTAATTGCAACCTCTAATGAATCATGACTTCTGATAAAATACTCTTGTTAGTTTCTTTTCTTTAGGTTAGAGATAAAAGTTTCTTTCTAATTTATTTAAGAGAATTTCATATCAAGAAGGGCTTAAGCAAAGGATTTTAAGAAAGGAAATTTCACATTGTTACATTCTATCTTGGTATGCAAGGGGCACGATTAAACTATTGTGTTTAAGAAAAATGGTCAGTTGTGTGCTCTGCTCCATTACGAGGGGAAAGTCATTACATGATGGTGCTGGGATTTCTGGCCATTTTTGTGTTTTACACTAAAATAAATGCTGACCATAATCATAAGGATAAATATTATATGAATTCACTATAAAGATCTATATGACTATTTTAAATGTCTTGTCTGAAATAACAAAATACTTAAGATATACTACTGATTTATTAATCATAACTACTCATTCATTTTAAAAAGAGTTTAACCCTTTAATTTTAATTCATGCAGCAAATACTTTCAGTTTATTTTCTTAAAATTCACAGCAGTACTTTGAAAGTGTTTGCCAATTATTTGACAAATATGTGTAAGACCAACCAATGCAAAACATTTACCTGACTATTGATGAGCTATAGTCGTCTTTCTTTCTTATCACAGAAGAAAGTGGAAATAAACTTGAGGGATGGTATATTGATCTTTTAAAAAATAAAATTTTATACACGCTGACATACATGCATTTGGTGGAGGCGTGGGCTGAGCTCGATAGATTTAATTTTTTTCAAGAACAATTATAAATTTGTTTTATTTTTTAATTTTGGTTTTCTTTTTTATTTTTATAATTGCAGATGCTATACCTGCTGTCTTTAGATGCCCTCTGTTCCTTGTAGCACCGCCATGCCTCTGTGGGCACCCAAGAGTTCTCTTCAGCATGTTTAGTGTCAGTATGTTGGCAAAAACTTTTCTCAGTTTTTGTTTGATTGAAAATGTTTTTATTTGATTTCACTTTTAAAGCTATTTCCATTGGTTATAGTATTCTAGAGTAAAAATTATTTTCTTCCAGTACCTTATGCCACTCAATTGACTTTTGACTTCTATCATTTCTGCTGAAACATCAGCCATCAGTTTGATTGTGGCTTCTTTGAGGGCAATGTGTTCTTTGTTTTTGGTTGCTTTTATGTTTTCTTTTAGTCTTGTGTTTTCAGTAGTTTTACAATCAGGTACCGAAGTGATCTCTGGATTTCTGCTGCTTGACGTTTGGAACATTTCTTAAATATGGCTTGATATCAGTTTTGGAAAATTCTTGGTCATTATCTCTTCAGAGGTAGTTTTGCACCTACCTTTTTTCCCCCTTAACACCTCCAGTTACACATTTTTTTTCCTTTTTAGTCTGTGCCATATTTCTAGCATTCTTTTAATTCTTCTTTTAATGTTTTTCCATACATTTTTGCTCTCTGTGCTGTAATCTGGATATTTTTAATAGCTTTATCTATTCTCTGGAAGGCAGATAAAATGGGAGTAAACATCTTAATCCAACCAGAACCTAAGCTGATGAGAGGCTAATTTCAGACTTTGCAAGCCCATAAACCCCTGGTTGACCCCGTTGATATGTTATAAGACCCCAGGGTCTGAGAACCTTGGCTATTTAATAGATCACTTCTCCTTGAAGGTTCCTGAATATGAATTTTTCCTCTGCATTTTTGCGAGATTGATGAATACTCTAAATTTCAGCAGCTTTCTGATAAGTGTCTTACTTATTTTCCTGCAAAGCTTAAGATTTTAACAAATGCTTTGAGAAAATTGCTGCTGAGTGTGAGACTCACTTCCATCTGTCTCCCTTCTTACCAGGACATGAGAAACTTGTATTTGCCTTGGCAGATGCATTGAGGGGAAATGTGGTTTGTAGAAGGTCAGGTCCTCTCTCTGTGGTTTCTCCCTAACTGAGATATTGGCTCCTCAAGTCCTAGTCAGCTCTGCAACTCTTTTTTTTTTAAGTTGATTTTTTTTAAAAAATGTATTTTATATTGGAGAGTACAGTTGATTTACAATGCTGTGTTAGTTTCAGGTAAACAGCAAAGTGATTCAGTTATACATATACATATATCCATTCTTTTTTAGATTCTTTTCCAATATAGGTTATTACAGAGTACTGAGTAGAGTTCCTTGTGCTATACAGTAGGTCCTTATTGGTTATCTATCTTATATGTAGCAGTGTGTGTATGTTAATCCCAACCTCTTAATTTGTCCCTCCCTGCCCAACTTTCGCCTTTGGTAACCATAAGTTTGTTTTCTAAGTCTGTGTGTCTGTTTCTGTTTTGTAAATAAGTTCATTTGTATCATTTTTTTAGAGTCCACATATAAGTGATATCATACGATATTTGCCTTTCTCTGACTTGCTTTACTTAGTATGATAATTGGCACTCTTCTTTAGACAGAGATTTGTTTATTTGCTTGTTTGTTTATATTTACCCAGCTTTTCTAAACATTATCAGAAGGAATGTTTGTCCACTACATGCCATCCTATCACAGTCAGAAACACAAGTACTTCTTTTATATTTTGAATTTAATGCCGAAAAATTGAGTCAAACTCTTTAAAAGAAAGAAATTATACTTATAAGCTATAGTATAGATACATAATTATACCCACAGAGAGATGAATATAGCAACTGCAAAGGAGTTTCGGAATGTTTAACCTGCTTTTTTTATTAGCTCAGAAGTAACATTATTCTTGCAAAATGACCAAGTCTGTGACATTAGAACAACCATTTTAAACAATTATTTTAAAGATATTTTGTATAAAATAATAAATTCTAAATAAAACCGTATTAATGTGGCTCAAATCAATTGTAATTAAGTTCCAACTAATAGCTCTTTCTTATTGAATAACAAAGACACTATTAACTGAACAAAAAGTAGAGGCAATATAATACAGTAGCAATTTGACCTCTTTGTCACTGAGGTGAGATTTTTTTTTTCAGGCCTGTGGTTTTCTGAGTAATCTTCATTTCTCCATTCAAAATCCATTATACAAGGATGGGAAAGTGTCATTTCTCACTGCTGTTTGTGTTAGTTCTAACTGTTATTGCTAAAATTGCCTAAGGCCTGAAATATTGCCTAAATGGTGTTCTGCAGATGTGCCCAACACTACAGTAACAAGTTCATATAACTTAAGACGTTGCCCGAACCTACCTATGAGATATTATCTCTGAATTTTTCATCAGTATCATTCAGCATTTGATTAATATATCTGCTAGTTGTGTTCATATGATCCAAATCGGACCTTGTTTACCCTGAGATGTGCACTATTGTCTTTTTTGAAAAAATATACATTGTAGCTTTATTCTGTGCAAAAGGGTTTCAGAAGTGGATGAGGAAGATGCCATCTTCCCAATATAGACTGTACAGATCCATCATTAAGTCCAAACACAGCGTGGTCTCAGCTCCAGACTGACAAGTGAGTGTTAGGTTGTCAGTATGAACCTTCCAGGAATGGAGAACCTTAAGTTCTCTCCACAGCCCCTTCTAGGTTAATAAATGGCTTTAAGTATGATGAGGCCTTAGAGGAGGGTCTGGCTAAAGGACCATTATGTTTGCTCAGAAGAGAGTGAGGAGTTTGATTAAATTCTATTTAATCTGGTTGCTCCTGTCCCGGAAGTGAGATGCATATTTGTTTTTTGATCTGACATTCCTAACCTGAACCTCAACCCACAGTCTGATGCCATGGTTGTGACCATGGTCCTGAACACCACATCTACCACCATGGAAAGGAGTTCATCTCATGGTCAACAACAAGTATACCATCTCTGAGCTTCAGGAGAGCCCACCCTAAAGCTGGACTTTCCTTCCAGTGGAACCTCTTGGCCACCAACCCTAGATTCATCCAAGTAGTTGTGTTTATCAATAGCTTGTTCCTTTTCATTCCTTAGTAGTATTTCATGGTATGGATGAAACACAGTTTTCATATTGGCTGGGACAACAAATGGACAGGCTGGAGGACCGCTGAGCTCACTTGCCCGCTGGGCTACCTTCCTATCCAGGACCTGAGCCTCCGTAGCTGCACACCCAGTCCTCTGCCCAGGAAGCCCATAGATTTCATCTGACTGTGGGGATCCAGGCTCATGCAGTGGGCTGTGATGGGACTTCAGTCAATCTCTTGATATATCTGGAGGGAGGTAATCAGCCTTCCCCCAAAGTTGTGGGGTGTCATCTGGAGAACTTTGGGGTTATAACCTTTATCTAAGACAGTCCTTTAGGAAAGAGCAGATGTTTGGGATCTCTCAAACCCAACCCAGAGGACCACTTCATTTCTACTCCACAGACCTGTAGAAAAGCAGATACTTTACACCTTTCTTATGTGACCTGAGTACTACTTTCTTTTTCTCTACATACCATGTAGATTTGCCAGAAAGCCATCATGCCACTTTTCTCTTATTAGTACTAATGACCAGGAGCACCTGCTCACAGACCTGAAGGCTTTCTTGAATAAGGACTTCGAGATCAGTTGTCTACTAACTGGATCTGCATTTACATAGATTATGGAATGGGAGGTGGGGTGTAAAATTGGAGGGGTCTACCATGCTCTACTTCTGGTCTTCTTGGTGAAGACCTCAAGCCCCATCCACCTCTGTGTGTTTTGACATGCCCTGTAGTAAGACCAAGTACTCTTACAAACAAGAATGGTGTGGACAAAGACAGAATTCAGGAACCTGAATACCTCTCCCTTTCATATATTCCTATCTCCCCCAGCCTCCTTTTCTGCTATCTCTGTCTGCCATTATGCTCCATGGATGCTGCCATGATTGCAGTTTGTATATTAAAGATTTTTCTATTGAAGTTTATTGATGGCCAAAAAAATTTATACTGTAAGTATATATATTTTTTATAAATATCAATTTTGAGACACAATTCTGTAACTGCATAATTACAAATCCTCAGGACTGAAATCCTCTTTGAGCCATGAAGTCGCTCAGACTTTAACCATACGGGTTTAATTTTCTTAAGTGGTTTGTGAAGAGCGACATGCTTAATACAATTTTTCTAATACAATTTTTCTTGAAATCTTCCAGTCTCTTGCTTTGTGGTATCACATTGGAGCTTAAAGTCACACTGCAGTTCCCCAAATACACAATTATCATGCTAAATAACTAGATGGCTTTTAATGATTCTGGGACCAGCTAAGAGTACGGGAAGTTTAAGGTGCACTGATAGTGGCTAGAATGAAGTTTTCTAACTTTTTTTCTGAAAATAGTAGCAAAGTAACATGAGTTCACATTTAGTGAGTGATTAGGCCATGGCAGGCCCTAGGCTGATTGGTTTGCCTGCCTTATGTTATTAGCCTCAGGACAGCTATCATCATCCCCATTTTACAGATGAGGAAAACAAAGGCTTAGGTTGATTAAACAGCTTTCCCAGGTCACACAATTATTATGTAGTATGGCCCTGAATTAAACCCAAACCTGACAAATTCCACAACATAGTTTCTTAGCAATTATGCTGTAATATAAGGCAAGTTTGAAATCTGAAGCATTTTCTCAGTGTACCCACATGAATTACTGAACAGTCTCTAGTTTTCTGTTTATCAGTCTTGGCATGTATGACATCACGTTTCCAAGCCTTTTCAGGTTTTATAACACCTGCTAAAGTATTAACTTTTTAGGGACTGGATTTAAATCCAATTGTAAAATGTCTGGGAAAACAGGGTCCTTATTCCTTCCTTTTTAGTTCTAATCCATATTTATCAATCTCAGTTTTAGGAAGACTCACCAAATCTTTATCTTTTTTTCCTTTTCAAGACTATTTTAAACAGGACTGTTCCAGGGTCTGCCTCTTGATTTATATTTTAACTTGTGTGTGTCTGTGTGTTTTTTTGATAGACACCATCTCTAACCACTAGAAACCATTCATTTGTTTTGCATCACTGTATTTTTGTCATTTTGAGAATGCAAGATAACTGAAATCATACAGTGTTTGACCTTTGGAGATTGGCTTCTTTCACTCAGTATCAATGCTCTTGAGATGCATTGTATTGTGTGTATCAATAGTTTTTTCCTTTTTATTGATGAGTAGTAGCCCATAGTGTGGATAAACCACTCTCTACTTAACATCTGGATTATTTTCAGATTGTTACCATAACCAACAACACTGCTGTAAACATTTGTGTACAGTTTTTTGTGCGAACATAAGTCTTCATTTATCTGGGATACATGCCCAGAGTGTAATTGTTGAGTCATATCCTAGTTGAATGTTTATTTTTTTAAGAAACTGCTAAACTATCTTTCTGAGTGACTGTACCATATTGCACGCTTAGCAGCAATGTATGAATGATCCAGTTTCTCCACATCCTTAACCGCAAAAGGGTGTGGGAACGTAGGATAAGGTGACATCTGTACTTCATTGCCATTACTATTTTTTTATCCTAAAATTCAGCCATTCTTCTAATAGTGATAGCTCATTGTGGCATTAATTTGCATTTCTCCAGTGGGTAATATCAGACATAATTATATGTGCTTATTTGCATCTGTATATAATCTTCCATGGAATGTCTCTTCATGTCTTTTGTGCATTATCTAATGTGTTTTTGTTCTTGTTTTGTTTTTCAAGGTTGAGATTTGAGAGTACTCTGAATATCTATGTACTAGTCATTTATCTGATGTGGTTTGCAAGTATTTTCTTCACGTCTGTGGCTTGTCATTTCATCTCTTAAACAAATCATTTGCAGAGTGAAAGTTTTAAGTTTGATGAAATCCAGTGTATCATTTTTTTTCTTTTATAGCACCTTTCTTTTTAAAAAGGAAAAATATAAAGCATAGAGAAAACAAGTGATTTACTCAAATCATCACAGCAAAGAAAACCAGCTTATTGCCTTCTTTTCTTGCTTCTAGTTACAGTGTCGTGTAAATGGGTATCTCAGTCATACTGTCCCCATCTGTCTGCTCACTCCTAGGCCATTCTTATTTCTGTTGACATACAGGTGTAGCATAATGTAAAATTTTTCTTGTATATTCTTGATTAAATGAACATGTGCTTATTATGATCATCGGTAAACCACCTGTCCTTATATACAATTAAGCTCAATTTGAACTATTTTTCATTTTATTTTGCATCATTCCAAAAGTATTTACAATGCATCATCTCAAGCCACTGATATAAAATGTTTGCTTTTATGGTGATTAGAATTAGGTGAGTCTGTCTTGAATTCCAGATTCAAGATGAATTAATTACTTGAGTAGCAAAAAACAAACAAACAAAAAAAATAGATTCCCAGGCCAATACTCAACTCTGTAATGAATGATATTCATATAGTTATTATAATGCAAATGAATCTTTATGGTTTTCAACCATAGAATCAAACTTTGACAAAAGATGGAGGGCCAACTTTGGTGACAGAACCTACTGGAAGTGTTACAAAGTTGAAAACGTATAATTAAATTTATAGGTCACTGAAGTGAGGAGGTGAAAGTTAAAATGAAAACAGAACATTAAATATAAATTTATAATATTATTATTTATGAACAATATTTAAATTTACAAATATTATTTATTAAATATAGATTTATAAATATTATTTCTAAAATATAAAATAGTTTGAACCATATGAAACTGCCTATATGTGATGATTTTTTTATACAAAATGACTACTTCATATGATTCAACCTAATACTAAAATAATTATCAACATTGGGGGAAGATACGGAAGGACAGGAAGGGATGGTATATGTGAAGGAGGTCCTTATCATTCTTAGCAGGACACCAATAGAAAAGTGTCTAAAGAATCACATTAAAATATTTTTCTTACGAAGTTAATCCTTGCAATTATTAACTTTCAGATACCAAATTCATACTTGCAACTGTCTAAATATTTTTTCAGCTTTGTTGAGGTATAACTGACAAATAAAACTGTAAGGGGCTTCCCTGGTGGTGCAGGGGTTGAGAATCTGCCTGCTAATGCAGGGGACACGGGTTCGAGCCCTGGTCTGGGAGGATCCCACATGCTGCGGAGCAACTAGGCCCGTGAGCCACAACTACTGAGCTTGTGCGTCTGGAGCCTGTGCTCCGCAACAAGAGAGGACGCGATAGCGAGAGCCCCGTGCACCGCGATGAAGAGTGGCCCCCACTTGCCACAACTAGAGAAAGCCCTCGCACAGAAACGAAGACCCAACACAGCTAAAAATAAATTAATTAATTAATAAACTCCTACCCCCAACATCTTCTTAAAAACAAAACAGAACAAAACAAACTAAGATATTTAAAATGTACGTTGTGGTGATTTGATACATGTATACGTTGTGGAAGGATTCCCGCATCTAGTTAACAATCCGCCACCTCACATATTTATCTTCTTTTTTTCTTTTTAGTGAGAACATTTAAGTTCTACTCTCTTAGCAAATTTCTTCTATACAATACAGTTTTATCAACTATCGCCACCATGTTATACATTAGATCTTCAGATCGTATTCATCTCATAGCTGAAAGTTTGTACCTTTTAAGCAACTTCTCACTATTTTCCCTACCCACACATCCCAGCCCTTATCAACCACTTTTCTTCTTTCTATTTCTATGACTTTGACTTTTTTTAAGATTCCACATATAAGTGAGACCATACAGTATTTGTCTTTCTCTGTCTGGCTTATTTCACTTAGCCTAATCCCCTCAAGGTACATCCATGTTGTCACAAATGGCAGGCTTTCCTTCTTTCTCATGGCTGAATAGTATTCTAGTATCTAGTATCTCTGTGTGTGTGTGTGTGTGTGTGTGTGTGTGTGTGTGTATCTTCTTTATCCATTCATGCATTGATGGATACTGGGGTTGTTTCCATATCTTTGCTATTGTGAATAATGCTGCAACAAACATGGTCATGTGGACATCTCTCTGATAACCTCTTTTCATTTCCTTGGAATATATACCCACAAGTGGGAATGCTGGATCATATGGTAGTTCCATTTTTTTGAGGAAATACACAAATATTTTAAAATAAACATTTGTCTTCTTTGAATATTGTTTGCATTAGAGATTTCTCATGTTTAATAATCCTCTTCTTTTGCAGCATTGCCTCTTTCTAAGGCCCGGTACTTTCACTGACATAACCTGTCAACAAAGTTGTAGAGTAAAACAAAAACATCAAAACACAAGGAAATGCATATTACTTTCTGTTTGCAAAACTTCTGCTTTAGGTAAAATTTGTGTCTGAAAATTGATTGTTGATGAGCTGACTAACAAAAAGATCATATTTCAAGCTCAAATCTGATTGTTTTTACAGTAAATTACCCAAGGCAGATGGAATCTTCTAGTTGACGGAACGTTATGGTTAAAAGCATTTGAGAACAATATTAGAGTGATGACACGCTTTCACAGTGTGTGCCATTTGAATTTTGCTAAACCACCCCAGCTGCTTGGGAGGAAGTGATTAAAAGCCTCAGATTTGATGTTATACAGACCCCAGTTTAAGTCCTGACCCTCACATTCACTAGCTGGATAACCTTGTAGAAATTACTGAATATTTTTTAATCCTCAGGCTTCTCATCTACAAACTGAGGATAAAAACACCTAGCTAACAGTGCAGTTGGTAAGATATATAAAATAAATATATCACAGTGCCAGGAGCATAATAATCTTTCACTAAGTGACAGGATCACAGCTCGTAATTTATTACTGCAAGTTAATTATGAAAATTGCATTGAAGCTCACAGGTTGTTTCTAAGTCGAGTGATAGTAACTTTTTCATTGAAATTGTGCTCTCTCTAATAGTTAGAGATGCCCTGGATATGCCTGCATTATAAAACAAATAATGCCATTGACCCTAATGATATTATTTAAGTTTAAAAGAGAGAGATAGAGAGAGAGATGTGATAATAGTTTTAGAGGCCAGGAAATAATGGCTTCTGCTATATTCCTTTCCATCGTTTTGTAGTGGGGCAAGGACTTCTCTGAATGGGGAAAGCAGAGGAAAAGAAAGTATGTAATAGCTCCAGGAGGGGGTATGCAGAGCTGTAGTGTATCAAGGCAACCAGTCAGTGGAAATCCTTGGGACTTCTTCATGTGGGCCTAGGAGTAATAATAATGATACTAATACTGCTAGTGGTTAAAGACATCAATTTTTTCTGCATATTACTTTATTTAATTTATGAGATAAGTTCTATTAGGGTCATAACAGACAGTGGCTACGAGCATGGTATCACACTTCCAGGTTTCCATTTCAGCTCTGTCACTATCTGTGTCACTTTGGATATGTTATTTATTGAATTTAAGCCTCTGTTTCTTCTTCTGTAGAGAGTGTTTTTATAATTATAATCACGGATGAGGGCATTCAGACTTTAAGTCTCAGGGCCTTGTTGCAAGTATGTGCAAGTCTAGAATATGAATATTGGTGTGTATATTGTTAACTTCCCCTCAGTGCTTCTGTCTCCATAAGAATAAAGATATACTTAAAATGTCTACACATAGAAAAGTATATATTGTCTATTGTCTATAAACTGATTTGTGTTGGGGCAAAGAAAATATCAATTGAATACAACCGAATGTTTGCTACTTTCTCTTTTCAAGTAGATGAAAATTCAAAAATGTTAGTTACAAGAAATAAAGAAGTAATGAATTATCTGAGTTATGTCATTCAACTGACATATATTTGATTAATGACTGTATGCAAGGCAGTATTTATCTAGACCGTGCCACCCAAGATCACTTAGTTAGGAAAAAGATATTCTAGGCCCAACTTTAACCCTGCCACCGTGACTTTGCAATTCAGTGTTTTCTTTAAAAATATTGTTCTAGCATCTAGATCAGTGGTTGTCAAACTTTAGGGTACATCAGATTGCCGCCTTATGTTCCAGACTTTCTGGTTCAGTGTGTTTGGGGTACAGCATGAAATTTGCATCTCTGACAAGTTCCCAGGTGACATCTATGCTGCTGATCGCACACTGAGAACCACTGGTCTGGATCAATGGTTCTCATCTCAGTGTTGTACGTAGCATTCCTATGTGATCAATACCAAGTTTGGTGCACATAATTCATTATTAAGTATAAAGTAGCAGTGTTTGAGAAAGATATAATTAAACATTAGAGGATATTTATATTTACCCTAATAATATCACTCCTGTGTACAAATTAATGTCCTGGGAATTACTCATAGGAATACGCTGCACATCTGAATGCCAGCCGTCTCATGTGTTGATTCGAAAAACAAGTTTGCAAGTAGGCTACAAACATTTAAGTTATCTTCCACTTGTTTTTGGCTTCCTTGTCACTGTCATGTCAAACTGTCCAGTGAATTCTGCTGCAGTCACTGGCTGCATACCATCATCCTTGCTATGTAACCCCTGCCAGTATCTTGGGTGTTATCAATATCTAGTAAGAGGCAGAGGAAAGAGGAGGAACAGAGTTTGCAAGAATGAGAAACCCATCACGTTTGCACACCATCACAAAGATGCAGGGGTAAATACTGTAACAAAATTTTGGACAAGAACATAGGTGAACCATTTTGCATTTAACAGAGAGGAACATCCCAAGCCTCTAATACTAGGGAGAAGGATGGCTATGGATGGAGGACATGGGACAGTCATAGACCATATTTTACAGTGAAATAGAAGGCACAGCAGCTTCCTGAGAAGGAAAAAGCAATAATTTCTAGGAGACATGAGGGAAAATTGAAAGCTTCCAAGAGTCACCAAAGAGAGTAGAAGTCAGCCGACTGAAACAAAAGTTTTAACAACAACTTTGAGATGGTAATGGTCATTAGAAAATGGATTTCATGGTGACCGACATTCCCATGTATTTTTGGTTTTGCTTTGTTTTTATTCCAGCGGCAATAAGTAGATAGGACATATAAGACAAAAAATCAGAGAGTAGGATTTATCCAGGATTCATCCAGATGTGGTGGAGAAGTAAATGTGTATCCCCAGTCACGGTGTACTCATCTAAAGATGCTATGATAGGAACTATGTCAAAGAGAGGGCTCAGAGGCAAAAACCTTAACACAAGAAATATGATGAGAACGCTTTCTTAACCATCCTAGAATTTAATTAGGAACTGATGAGAAAAATAATCTATTTCAGTGCGACAGTGTTTAGGGTTAGGGTTTATAGGAAAGGATTTCCTTAAAATGGCTTGATAATTTTTGACCCATGATCAGTAACATACTTCATCTTCACAGGCAAACTCAATGGGCAAAGTTTTGATTTTTTAAGTAGCAGCTTTCCTTACATAAAAACATATAAAATAGTCAAAACCAATTAAGAGCAAATATGACTTAAAGTATTAAAAACAACAGATAATTTAGCTTTAAAAACTTAAAAAGAAAACTCACAGAAACAAAACCAAGAAATCCTCTAGAAGACATTATCTTTTTGAGAGTCTTATTGCTATGATGTGTGAACCCCATCTAGCCTGGATGGCTGTGGCAGGCTGAGTTCTGTGTTACACATACTCTGAAATGGAAGTTAGGGCCTACTAGATATTTATTACAGAGTGGAAGAGAAGGAAAGGAAGCAGGACTGGCCAAAGCATCAAGTTGAGTTGTGGTGCAAACTCAAAGGTAACCTCGGCTGATCGCATAGGGTGTTCAGAGGCTAACCTGACTCCAGATTTACCTGACCCAGACACAGTGACTGGACTTTCTACTCCTGCATCCATTAATCATTTGCTCTGATGCCACCCCAGCAGGTGTGACCTTGGGTGAGGTGAAGGGGCTGGCAGCTGAAAGCTGTCTCCTGTCCCCGTTGGCAACAGTTGATTCAGTAAAGCCTTAACTGAAGACGGATCTGGGTGGTACATCACAGTGCCACCAAAATGTTTTCCCCAAACTCTTAGTTACAATTATAATGAGTTCTCTCGAGTTATGTAACTGTTAATGTGGGACATCCCTCTTTTTTTTATGTTAGCCGTTATACTAGGTACCATCTCCCCCCCAACCAACGACTCAAAAAAGTAATTTTCTGAGACAGGCCTGCCAACGTTTTCATTTCCATTCTAGTTTCACTGAAGACATTTGTGTGTGTGTGTGTGTGGTATGCGGGCCTCTCACTGCTGTGGCCTCTCCCGGTGCGGGGCGCAGGCTCTGGACGCGCAGGCTCAGCGGCCATGGC
>NC_041226.1:14009096-14017680 GCF_002837175.3 Physeter macrocephalus | reverse complement strand
GCGGAGCACAGGCTCCGGACGCGCAGGCTCAGCGGCCATGGCTCACGGGCCCTGCCCCTCCGCGGCGTGTGGGATCTTCCCGGACCGGGGCCCGAACCTGTGTTCCCTGCATCGGCAGGCGGACTCTCAACCACTGTGCTTCCAGGGAAGCCCTAGAAATCATTTTTTCTCTAAACTGATTTAAGCAGTTTCTTTCATGGACATTACTATGGTTGGAGTTTTGATTAGACAGTTCTTTGGGAAAAGAGACTTCCAATTCCAGTACTCTTGAAGAATAAGAATAGTGCATTGGCAAGTCCTGGTGCTCCAGAGTCAGGAGGGGCTCCCAGGGTGCAATGCGAGGGTCCGCGGGCCACGGGGCCAGAGCCTGCCGGTGTGAAAGGAAGACACAAGGGTTTGTGCTTAGACGCAATACTGGTAAGAGGACATATTCTCTCCTCCCCATCTCCCTTGTTAATCAGGTACAACTGGGAAGAGCAACGGTTATAATCATTCTGCTGACCTCTCACTTTGGTTCTAAAGACCACACAGGAAAAGTTTTCATAGGTCACGTGCATTGGCTTGAGAAGTTAATAGAAACAGAGAGAAGAATTTTTCAGCTACGCGGATGTCATTGCAGTTGTCCAAGGAATTATTCGTTATTTGTATCCTAAATGCCCAGTATATATGGTTGCAGCTGTGTATCTGAGCTCTGGTATCCATTAAGGTTTGATGAGATACCAGTAGATGCCTGGGGAATAATAACAGTAACAAACCCCCCAGATTTAACTTGTTTTTTCTTTTGTCTTTAATTAAACTCAATAATCACCTTGTTCTGTACAGTAATATCAAGAGGCCATCTTTTGATTTGTATTAAAATTGAAGTTAGCATATGGGGATCACACTGCCCATATTCCTACTGACAGCAATGCAATGTATCAAAGATGAAGGTGGAGGGAAAGGACACTTGACACCTGTGAGTTGCAATAGTCTTAATTGTTAGACATTCTTATAGACTAGCAACATTGTGTGGTGGACTTCTCTGGTACCTACTCCAGAATCTTTCCATATTTTCCTATTTAGAAAGTCTTTTGTCCAGATAAATGTCCTCTAGGCTTATAACTGAACTTGTCAAACTCAATCAAGGCCTCATTCTTTCTATCAAACTTCCCTTCCATTTTCCCCATGTTATGCTATGAATTTACTCTTTCTCTGGTTTATCATCTTCTTATTCTACCCTTGTTTCTGTGACACTTCTGATTCTTTTCAATTCTACTTAAGGATGCATTTACCTTGATCTCAAGAAAAAAATGTTTTTATTTCTCAGTGAGACAGTGTTTAGAGAATAGAATTTCTCTCCACGAAGGACATCAAGAAGAACTCTACTCACAGGGACTTACTGAAAGGTTTCATTCTTAGGGCATTTTGGTTGACATTGGGTTGGCTCTTCTGACTTATCACGATGTTCGTCGTAAAACATAAAATGCAGGTCTCATGACAGCAAATTTTAAGTCATAGGTTTCAGAATTTGGGATGTATTTGGTAATACCCAGACTACTTTACTATTATCCAGAATCCCAGCTTTAAAAAAAAGGCGTGATCGTCCAAAATGGTGCAAAACATACCTTACAAAAGAAAAAAACCTAAGGGTCACATACTATTGAGAGAAGAATCTCTCTCCAGCCAGGCCCTAGAAGCTTGTGTCTGTTGGAGGCATTCTACATCTAGGCATCCTTAAGGCAGATGGAAATGAACATCATGGATTTATGTTTGAGGGAAAAGAAGTTACTAACTCAAGAATACTCCAGCGAAGGCTTTACTTCTCAATAAAGAAAAAGTGTATATACAAAAAGTGTATATACAACATGGTAGCAGCAGTAAAGATATGTTTACTTTATTGTATGAGTGGACATGTAATTTGCCATCGATGGAAATGGGTGGCCTATAGCATATTTGCATTGCAAGAATCATAATAATAAGTTATACACAACCGAGAGACAGTGCTTCCTGCTTATAGAACAAGAAGTACTCATCAGTAGTATTCATTACCTCTTACAATAAAAATAGTATGAACCATTTTCAGTAGGAACTGTAGTAGGAATCTGAATTCTTTCACAGACAGAATAATCTAAGGGGGTTGGAGAAGAAGACCAATGTGTTACCTTGCAGATTTGAAATTCTGTGATCTTTTTATGATATATTTGTAGTAACCTATGCCATGTGAAAGTAAAATACCAACAGTTTGAGACTGTCAAAACATTTTTTGAAAGAATCATATATCTATAATTTCTCATCTATAGTTTATTAATACAGTTCTTAGTTGTTAAGACATGTCCTTGTGGAAATATTTTCATTATCTTTTATGTGTCTTTTTGTGTGAAATCACTTGCACTCATTACTCCCACACCTGTTTCCTCACCTCTAAAATACACTTCCTCCTGGGATTGTTAGGAAGATTCATATAGGTGAAAACACTTTGAAAGAGTAAAGCATTAAGTCTTATACTAGACTTCTATCTGCAATTGTTATTCACTTTGCCTATTATAGTTCTTTTCAAATTATCAAGTGTCATCTTGATAATTTTTTATTTACTTTTTAAAATACTCAAACATTTTATTGTTATTATAGATTCGCAAAGTGAAGTTTGAAGAGATGTAAAAATCTTTCAACCTATAAAATACAATATAAATCTTTTTAGTTAAAATTATTTTTATTTTTATTAAAATTATCAATAAAAGTAATGACCCTTTATAAATCAGTCATAACTTCTTTTTTCTTTTAATAAGAACTGATATCCACTCTTTATAGTTCTTTTCAATTTGTATTGAAATGCCAAGACAGTGCAGGAATAAAGAGTGTGTGATCTGGAGCCAGACTGCTCGGGTTTATACCTCGATTCTGCCACTTACTAGTTGTATGATTATGATGCCGAAAGCTCAGCTTCTCTGTACACTGGTGCCAAATTGAATCTCACAGACAGAGTTTTGAGTGAAGTAGAAAAGGATAGCTTTATTACTTGGCCAGGCAAAGGGAGCCACAGTGGGCTCCTGCCTCGAAAACCTTTGTTTCCCAACTTGCAGGGGCTAGTGACAAGTTTTATAGGAATCGTTCAAAGAGGGCGTGATCAGCACATTCTTCTGATGCGCTGCTGGCGAGGTAAGCAGGAGTCAGCATCATCAGCCTTCAGGTTCCAACTGGTCTGGGGTCTACATGCTTGTGGGCAGCATACCATCATTGATCGTTAACTTCCCCACCTGGAGGGGGTTTCAGTATCTGCAGAACAGCTCAAAGATGTTGTGTGTATTGGTTGCTGCGGAAGCAGGACCTTGCCCCAGGGCTGCATTACTGTTTCTCTTGACTGTTTTTTTCCTCCCTGATCTGGCATCCCCTCTGTTCCCTAATTAACAACTGCTTGAATCTGTCCGTTGGAACTCAGGGAAGGTCATGGAGGCTGAATGAAAGCTATTTCCTGTGATCAAAGAAATGGGGGACACAGAAGGGCTTTGTGCCCAGGAGCCCCACAGGGCCCTGCTCAGTAGCGATCATAGGGAAATATCTTAATCTCTCAGAGCTTCAGTTTTATCATCTATAAAGTACATATAATAAAGTTACTTCCTCTTGGAGTTGTAAGAATTAAATGAGATAGTGTATATAAAGCTCGGGGCAGAGTACCTAGAACATACTAAGCACCCAGTGAGTGTCACCTTTCTTTACTGTGGTCTTCCTCTGGAAGTTTCTAGCCCGTTCCTTCATCCAGTATAATTCCTACTTCCTAATACAAAAAGGGTTTCTTAAACATCTGGACAATCAAGAATCTTACTATCTAGATTTCACCTTCCAGACGGTTCTGCATTTGCACATGATTTTGTGGCCTCTAGATTGTAGTCCTCTGGAGCCATACTTAATTCGCTAGGAGATCCTGAAGTCCAGTATTACTAAGAGGTATATCTTGACGGCCTTGTAATGACCTCTGCATTCATTTCACTTCTTTCTCCCAGTGCTCCAGAGTGAACAGCCAACTTTCTTCTAGCCTCATGGCCTTGGCCCCCTCTTCCTTCTGCTGACGTTGTCATTTTCTTTAATCGTCCCAAGCTCACTCCTTTTGTCATTCAGATTCCAACAAACTTCCCCTAACGCAGTAATGGAACGAAAGTAGCCACATGGGTCCTAGGTATCACATCACCAATTTTATTTGTCTGCACTTCCTGATGATCTTCATGATAATTTATTAAATTTGTTTCTATCTCCCCATCATGAAATACAAGTTCCACGAAAACTGTGGCCATATCTGACTTATTCACTTACTGCAGTTTTCTCAGCATATTATACGTGTCACCTACTTACTATACGATACATATTTATTGAACGCATAAATGCAAGAGAATCATTTACTTCAAATAAAATGGCAGAGCAATTTTCATATATCTAGAATATCTTTCCCACATTTCTTATTTGTCAACATGGCACTCATTCCTATTCTATGAAGTTCTTTAAGCTTCACACAGGAAAAAATTAGTCTCTCTCCTATGTGCTACTATAATATCCAGTTTCCTTAGATGCAAAGGCCTTTGTTAGATATGATTTTGTAAGAGAAACTACTTGTGCATTTGGTCCATACTGGGCTGCAACAATTTTCTAATAGGGCTCACCCTATATAGCTTGAAGGAGATTCCTTTGCTTTTTTAAAAGATATTTTTAAGGTGAGTTGAGACTCATTAAGTTCATAACGTGGAAAAGAAATGCATGGGTTTATTATATAGCTAACAAGCATATTTCGTACACAAAAACTTATAAAAACATAGAGTTTGTCCTGGTTTTTAACATTCAATTACCTTTAACTAAAAACTCCGGGGAAGCCTTTGATAAATGTGACAAAATGTAATGTTTCTGGTAAAGTGTAGATTCTGCTTTTGACAACCTGTTTATCATCATTTGTTTACCCACTTTAGTGTTCCACGCAGTTCTGACTTGGAACAGTCTCTTCTTTGTCTAGAGGTTGCTAACAAAAATTCTAAGCGTACTTAATCTCCATCTGCTCTTGTAAATAGCTCAAGCGCACAATCTTAATTCATTCACTTATTTGACAAAACAAAACTGATTATATAGGGTAAGTAGTGGGAATACAGGGAGCAGCAAAACAGCCTTTGCTCTTAAGGAGAGACTATAATATTAAGTCCCTTAATGTATATGAGGAGCTAGGGTGGGAGAGAAAAATAGAAAACCAGTGAATACAATGGAGATTTTAAATGCTCAGAGAATCTATTTGCTTAAAGTTTGAGACTCTAGCTGTAGGGAATGGAAATAAAAAACCTACCTGAACCTGCCATTGCTGGCAGGGAGGAGGGTCAGGAAATTCTTTCAAGAGCAGGTGATGCTTGAGTTGAGTCTTGACATTCAGGTGGAGATAACCAAGTTGAGCGATTGTGTTCTTATAGCCCTGGCTGTAGAACAAAAGAGTACTATGCTGGAGCTGCCAGTACATTTTCTACAAGATACTGACTTTCTATTTTCTCAGATTCTCTTTATTTTATGTGCAAACATTGTGAGCACTCTCTTCCTTTGAGCTTTGTTTCAATGTTGAGAATATTTTAATGTTTCTTATCTTTGGCAGGAAGACAACAATTTCCAAATATTTTAATAGAATCCACCCTGAAAACAGAACTCTATTACATGAAAGCTGTTGACACTTGAAAGTCTCAAACCCTTAAAAGCTTCTCTAGGCTGTAAGAGTTTACAAATGTATAGATTAATTACCCTGAGACTACTGGATGAGACCTCACAGCCACTTCCTTTTGTGCATATCCCTAGAACAGCACTGACTCACATGTATTTCTTTTGAGGAAGGACCATGCCTTCCCCACCTGAAACTTTACTAGCCCATTGTCAAATACATATAAAATCTCAGCAATATTCTTTGAGTGAACAAATATTTTATTATTTTACCAAATGCCAATTTCATGATATTTTATGATAAATATTAATTGGTTTTCATGTACCAGGATACTCATTAATATTTACATGTTATGATTTGGGTTAGGGGGTGTTTTGTCATCATTATTAACACAAGCAAGAGCTCTTCACTTCACTTTAGGGGATCTAGCAAAAGCTTTACATCTTTTGTTCCACACAGTAATTTGTTAATGATCAATCTCCCTTGGACTGTAAACATTAAAAAACAATGGAATGGTGGGGAGGAAAGGAGATGATCTAAATAACATTGGAAATTAACAATTGGTCTAGATATTACAAGGCTGAGACACAAAGAACTGTACATAGACACTGTGCTCTAGTTGGTAAATCTATTTCTCACAGGGATGTGGTCTAGTAATTCGGAAACTATATTATGTGTATACTAAGGTTCAAGAAGTAGGTTTATTGAGTGACAAAAATGCACAACCTGAAAGTTGAGAATTACATTTTATTTGGTGGACAAAATGCGGACTTAAGCCTGGAACGTAGCCTCTCGGTTAGCTCTGAGGGACGGCTCCAAAGAGGTCAGGGAGGAGCCAGGATCATATAGGAGTTGTTGCAACAAAGACCAGGTAGTCAGAACTTCAAAAGATTACTGTTAATTAACGAAAATGAGATATCTCAAGTTAATGAATTTAGTGCTTTTCTGTGTATGGGAAGATGGGCTCACTGAAATCATTCCTTTGACATGCATCTCAGCTCTCTGGGGCCAGGATCCTGTGTTTTCCCAACCTGAGTCTCCTCGGGGTGCACCGTTGGGGTTGGCTGTAGTGGCTGGTGGCTTGATGGTGGGCATCCTGTTTCTATCCTGAGTTCCCTCAGGGGCAGCTGTAATGTGAAGGCTTGATGGCTGTAACATCCTATGTTTACTGATATGGCAGGCAACATTTTTTCACTCACAGGTTAATATGTTGTAAATATATGAGAGCCAGTCTTCTTATTGTCAGAATAAAAGTTACAAGTAAACAAAGGGAAGTACTAGAATGAACATCAGTGACACCCCGCTAGCAGTAAGCACAGCTAGCACCTAGATATTAATTTCTAAATAACATGCTCCAATAGAAGGAACTGGGCTCCTTTGAAAAACTGTTACTTCTAGAGTGGGGCAAGGGAAATATAAGATGAGCTTAGAGCATCTTGTATTGTCAGAAAGTAACAAAGTGTTCAATAAATAAATTAAAAGTATAAGAGCATCACAAAAGAATACCTGTGCCAACCTGAAAGACCTCGCAATGCGCAAAGCTGAAACAATTTGAACAACAAAAGAAATAATACTACTATGTTATAACAAAAATAAAATAAATATCTACAAATCCATAATGATATAAATAATTGGATAGATAAATAAATAGGAGTTGAAAGGACATATTTTCCTTAAAGTAGAATTTCAAGTAGTAAGTGTGGGAATGGGAGAAATAGAAAAATCACCATTAGAGCACTGTGGTAATAATTGCTTCAGGGAAGATCCTCAAATGGACGCTGAAATAAATCGGTGGACAAACTTCAAGGAGAGAAAGAATATTTACATTACCTCAAAGTATCTCCCCAAGATATTTGTAGATTTTTTTTAACATCTTTATTGGAGTATAATTGCTTTACAATGGTGTGTTAGTTTCTGCTTTATAACAAAGTGAATCAGTTACGCATATACATATGTCCCCATATCTCTTCCCTCTTGTGTCTCCCTCCCTCCCACCCTCCCTATCCCACCCCTCCAGGTGGTCACAAAGCACCGAGCTGATCTCCCTGTGCTATGCGGCTGCTTCCCACTAGCTACCTATTTTACCTTTGGTAGTGTATATATGACCATGCCACTCTCTCACTTTGTCCCAGCTTACCCTTCCCCCTCCGCATATCCTCAAGTCCATACTCTAGTAGGTCTGTGTATTTATTCCTGTCTTGCCCCGAGGTTCTTCATGACCTTTTTTTTTTTTATATTCCATATATATGTGTTAACATACGGCATTTGTTTTTCACTTTCTAACTTACTTCACTCTGTATGACAGACTGTAGGTCCATCCACCTCACTACAAATAACTCAATTTCGTTTCTTTTCATGGCTGAGTAATATTCCATTGTATGTATGTGCCACATCTTCTTTATCCATTCATCTGTCGATGGACACTTAGGTTGCTTCCATGTCCTAGCTATGGTAAATAGACCTGCAATGAATATTTTGGTACATGACTCTTTTTGAATTATGGTTTTCCCAGGGTATATGCCCAGTAGTGGGATGGCTGTGTCATATGGTAGTTCTATTTTTAGTTTCTTAAGGAACCTCCATACTGTTCTCCATAGTGGCTGTATCAGTTTACATTCCCACCAATAGTGCAAGAGGGTTCCCTTTTCTCCACACCCTCTCCAACATTTATTGTTTGTAGATTTTTTGATGATGACCATTCTGGCCAGTGTTTCCATTTCTCTAGGAGGTGGGTCAAAAAGGATCTTGCTGTGATTTATGTCATAGAGGGTTCTACCTATATTTTTCTCTAAGAGTTTTATAGAATCTGGCCTTACAAATAGGTCTTTAATCCATTTTGAGTTTATTTTTGTGTATGGTGTTAGGGAGTGCTCTAATTTCATTCTTTTACATGTAGCTGTCCAGTTTTCCCAGCACCACTTATTGAAAAGGATG
>NC_041226.1:14008543-14009054 GCF_002837175.3 Physeter macrocephalus | reverse complement strand
CAAATTGTGAAATTTTTTGTTCCAGTTCTGTGAAAAATGCCAGTGGTAGTTTCATAGGGATTGCATTGAATCTGTCGATTGCATTGGGTACTAGAGTCATTTTCACAATGTTCGTTCTTCCAATCCAAGAACATGGTATTTCTCTCCATCAGTTTGTATCATTTTTAATTTCTTTCATCATTGTCTTATACTTTTCTGCATACAAGTCTTTTGTCTCCTTAGGTACGTTTATTCCTAGATATTTCATTCTTTTTGTTGCAATGGTAAATGGGAGTGTTTTCTTAATTTCACTTTCAGATTTTTCATCATTAGTGTATAGGAATGCAAGAGATTTCTGTGCATTAATTTTGTATCCTGCTACTTTACCAAATTCATTGATTAGCTCTAGTAGTTTTCTGGTAGCATCTTTAGGATTCTCTATGTATAGTATCATGTCATCTGCAAACAGTGACAGCTTTACTTCTTCTTTTCCTATTTGGATTCCTTTTATTTCCTTTTCTTCTCTGATTGC
>NC_041226.1:13952721-14008402 GCF_002837175.3 Physeter macrocephalus | reverse complement strand
CCCACTTGATCATGGTGTATGATCTTTTTAATTGCTGTTGGATAGTGTTTGCTAGTATTTTGTTGAGGATGTTTGCATCTATGTTCATCAGTGATATTGGCCTGTAGTTTTCTTTCTTTGTGACATCCCTTTCTGGTTTTAGTATCAGGGTGATGGTGGCATTGTAAAATGAATTTGGGAGTGTTCTTCCCTCTGCTATATTTTGGAAGAGTTTGAGAAGGATAGGTGTTAGCTCTTCTCTAAATGTTGAATAGAATTCACCTGTGAAGCCATCTGGTCCTGGGCTTTTGTTTGTTGGAAGATTTGTAATCACAGTTTCAATTTCAGTGCTTGTGATTGGTCTGTTAACATTTTCTATTTCTTCCTGGTTCAGTCTCGGAAGATTGTGTATTTCTAAGAATTTGTCAATTTCTTCCAGGTTGTCCATTTTATTAGCATATAGTTGCTTGTGGTAATCTCTCATGATCCTTGGTATTTCTGCAGTGTCAGTTGTTACTTCTTCTTTTTCATTTCTAATTCTGTTGATTTGAGTCTTCTCCCTTTTTTTCTTGATGAGTCTGGCTAATGGTTTATCAATTTTGTTTATCTTCTCAAAGAACCAGCTTTTTGTTTTATACATCTTTGCTATCGTTTCCTTCATTTGTTTTTCATTTATTTCTGATCCGATCTTTATGATTTTTTTTCCTGCTGCTAACTTGGGGGGTTTTTGTTCTTCTTTCTCTATTTGCTTTTTAGGTGTAAGGTTAGGTTGTTTATTTGAAATGTTTCTTGTTTCTTGAGGTAGGATTGTATTTCTATAAACTTCCCTCTTAGAACTGCTTTTGCTGCATCCATAGGTTTTGGGTCTTCGTGTTTTCTTTGTCATTTGTTTCTAGGTATTTTTTGATTTCCTCTTTGATTTCTTCGGTGATCCCTTGGTTATTAAGTGGTGTATTGTTTAGCCTCCATGTGTTTGTATCTTTTACAGATTTTTTCCTGTAATTGATATCTTGTCTCATAGTGTTGTGGTCGGAAATGATACTTGATACGATTTCAATTTCTGAAATTTACCTAGGCTTGATTTGTGACCCAAGATATGATCTATCCTGGGGAATGTTCCATGAGCACTTGAGAAGAATGTGTATTCTGTTTTTTTTGGATGGAATGTCCTATAAATATCAATTAAGTCCATCTTGTTTTATGTATCATTTAAACCTTGTGTTTCCTTATTTATCTTCATTTTGTATGATCTGTCCATTGGGGAAAGTGGGGTGTTAAAGTCCCCTACTATGATCGTGTTACTGTTGATTTCCCCTTTTATGGCTGTTAGTATTTTCCTTATATATTGAGGTTCTCCTATATAGGTTGGGTGCATGAATATTTACAATTGCTATATCTTCTTGGATTGATCCCTTGATCATTATGTAGTGTCCTTCTTTGTCTCTTGTAACAGTCTCTTTATAATTTTAAAGTCTATTTTGATAGACTATATGAGAGTTGCTACTCCAGCTTCCTTTTGATTTCCATTTGCTTGGAATATCTTTTCCAATCCCTTCACTTTCAGTCTGTATGTGTCCCTAGGTCTGAGGTGGGTCTCTTGTAGACAGCATATACGGGTCTTGTTTTTGTATCCATTCAGCCAGTCTATGTCTTTTAGTTGGAGCATTTAATCCATTTACATTTAAGGTAAATATCAATATGTATGTTCCTATTACCATTTTCTTAATTGTTTTGGGTGTGTTATATTGTAGGCCTTTTCCTTCTCTTGTGTTTCCTGCCTAGAGAAGTTCCTTTAGCATTTGTTGTAAAGCTTGTTTGGTGGTGCTGAATTCTCTTAGCTTTTGCTTGTCTGTAAAGGTTTTGATTTCTCCGTCAAATGTGTATGAGATCCTTTCTATTTCCAAGATTTTGGATCATCTTTACTATCATTATTCTGAATTCTTTTTCAGGTAGACTGACTATTTCCTCTTCATTTGTTCCATCTGGTGGGTTTTTGCGTTGCTCCTTCATCTGCTGTATTTTTCTCTTTATTCTCATTTTGCTTAGCTTACTTTGGGGTCTCCTTTCGCAGGCTGCAGGTTCGTAGTTCCCATTGTTTTTGGTGTCTGTCCCCCATTTTTTCCACTATTTTAACTTCCAGGTCACTTATCCGTTCTTCTGCCTCAGTATTCTGTTATTGATCCCTTCTAGAGAATTTTTAATTTTATTTATTGTGTTGTTCATCACTGTTTGTTTGCTCTTTGGTTCTTCTAGGTCCTTGTTAAACGTTCTTATATTTTCTCCAATCTATTTCCAAGATTTTGGATCATCTTTACTATCATTATTCTGAATTCTTTTTCAGGTAGACTGACTATTTCCTCTTCATTTGTTCCATCTGGTGGGTTTTTGCGTTGCTCCTTCATCTGCTGTATTTTTCTCTTTATTCTCATTTTGCTTAGCTTACTTTGGGGTCTCCTTTCGCAGGCTGCAGGTTCGTAGTTCCCATTGTTTTTGGTGTCTGTCCCCAGTGCCTGAGGTTGGTTTGGTGAGTTGTGTAGGCTTCCTGGTGGAGGGGACTAGTGCCTGTGTTCTGGTGGATGAGGCTGGATCTTATCTTTGTGGTGGGCAGGTCCACGTCTGGTGGTGTGTTTTGGGGTATCTGTGGCCTTATTATGATTTTAGGCAGCCTACCTACTAATGGATGGGGTTGTGTTCCTGTCTTGCTAGTTGTTTGGCATAGGGTGTCCAGCACTGTAGCTTGCTGGTCATTGAGTGGAGCCAGGTCTTGGCATTGAGATGGAGATCTCTGGGAGATTTTCGCCATTTGATATTACGTGGAGCTGGGCAGTCTCTTGTGGACCAGATTCCTGGAGTTGGCTCTCCCACCTCAGTGGCACAGTCCCGACACCTGGCTGGAGCACCAAGAGCCTGTGCTCCACACGGCTCAGAATAAAAGGGAGAAAAAGAAGAAGGAAGATAAAATAAAATTTAAAAAGTGATTAAAATTAAAAGTAAAAAATAATTATTAACAAATAATTTTAAAGAAGTAATAAAAAAAAGAAAGAAAGAAAGAAGAGAGCAGCCAAACCAAAAAACAAATCCACCAATGATAAAAAGTGCTAAAAACTATACTAAAAAAACAAAACAAACAAACAAATAAAAACAGTAAAGAATGGACAGACAGCACCCTAGGACAAATGGTAAAAGCAAAGCTATACAGACAAAATCACACAGAGAAGCATACACATACACACTCACAAAAAGAGAAAAAGGGAAAAATATATATATATCATTGCTCCCAAAGTCCACCTCCTCAATTTGGGATGATTCGTTGTCTATTCAGGTATTCCACAGATGCAGGGTACATCAAGGTGACTGTGGAGATGTAATCCGTTGCTCCTGAGGCTGCTCGGAGAGATTTCCCTTTCTCTTCTTTGTTCACACAGCTCTCGGGGTTCAGCTTTGGATTTGGACCCGCCTCTGTGTGTAGGTCGCCTGAGGGCGTCTGTTCTTGGCTCAGACAGGACCGGGTTAAAGGAGCAGCTGATTCGGGTGCTCTGGCTCACTCAGGCCGGGGGGGAGGGAGAGGTACGGATGCGGGGCAAGCCTGCGGCGGCAGAGGCCAACATAACTTTGCAAGAGCCTGAGGCGTGCCGTGCATTCTCCCAGGGAAGTTGTCCCTGCATCACGGGACACTGGCAGTGGGGGGCTGCACAGGCTCCCGGGAGGTGAGGTGTGGATAGTGACCTGTGCTTGCACACAGACTTCTTGGTGGCCGCGGCAGCAGCCTTAGCATATCATGCCCATGTCTGGGGTCCGCGCTGATAGCCGTGGCTCGCGCCCGTCGCTGGAGCTCCTTTAAGTGGTGCTCTGAATCCCCTCTCCTTGCACACCAGGAAACAGAGGCAAGAAAAAGTCTCTTGCCTCTTCGGCAGGTCCAGACTTTTTCCCGGACTCCCTCCCGGCTAGCTGTGGCGCACTAACCCCTTCAGTCTGTGTTCACGCCACCAACCCCAGTCCTCTCCCTGCGATCGGGCTGAAGCTCCCAGCCCCCACCCATCCCGGCGGGTCAACAGACAAGCCTCTCGGGCTGGTGAGTGCACGTCGGCACCGATCCTCCATGCGGGCATCTCTCCGCTTTGCCCTCCGCACCCCTGTTGCTGCGCTCTCCTCCGTGGCTCCGAAGCTTCCTCCCTCCCCTATCTCCACCAGTGAAGGGGCCTCCTAGTGTGTGGAAACCTTTCCTCCTTCACAGCTCCCTTCCAAAAGTGCAGGTCCCATCTCTATTCTTTTGTCTCTGTTTTTTCTTTTTTTATTCTTTTGCCCTACCCAGGTACCTGGGGAGTTTCTTGCCTTTGGGAGGTCTGAGGTCTTCTGCCAGCATTCAGTAGGTGTTCTGTAGGAGCTGTTCCACATGTAGATGTATTTCTGATGTATTTGTGGGGAGGAAGGTGATCTCCACATCTTACTCTTCCACCATTTTGAAGCTCCCCCTGTAGATATTTATTAATTATTGTGGTGGTTTTCACTTATGTCCAAAAACTGTTTAATAATCCTCCCTGCAGGTGAAACTTAATTCTCCTCACCTTGAACGTGATTTGAGCATGTTGATTTGTTTCTACCAAATAGAAGAGTGGAGAAGGCTGGCAGGACGACCTCATGGAGTGATCAAAGACATCACCATCAGTAATAAGCCCTGTGGATATTGTGGGATGGTACAATGAGATGGCCACTGTGGCATTCTTTCCCCAAAGCCATAATTTCAGTCTAATCATAAGGAAAAGCAGGCAAGCCTAAATCCAAGAATATTCTACAGAATACCTGCCCAGTGTCCCTCAGAAGTCAAGGTCATGAAAGAAAAAGAAAAATTAAGAAATTGTCACAAATTGGGTTAAGGAGACATGATGACTAAGTGCAACGCGGTTATTCTGGGATGGATCCTGGAAGAGAATAATAATAAGAATATTACAAGTAAAAAAAGATGGCGGGGCTTCCCTGGTGGTGCAGTGGTTGAGAATCTGCCTGCCAATGCAGGGGACATGGGTTCGAGCCCTGATCCGGGAAGATCGCACATGCTGCGGAGCAACTAGGCCCGTGAGCCACAACTACTGAGCCTGCGTGTCTGGAGCTTGTGCTCCGCAACAAGAGAGGCTGCGACAGTGAGAGGCCCACGCACTGTGATGAAGAGTGGCCCCCACTCACCGCAACTAGAGAAAGCCCATGCACAGAAACGAAGACCCAACACAGCCAAAAATAAATAAATAAATAAATAAATTAATTAAAAAAAACAAAACTGAAACTCACTGCTTTAAAAAAAAAAGATGGCGAAATTCTAATCAAGTCTGTAATTCAGGTAATATTATTTTACCAATTTTAATTTCCTGTTTTTGATAAAAGATCACCCTTACGTAAGATATTAACATTAAGAGAAGTTAAGGGAATTCTCTGTACTGGCTTTGCAACTCTTCTGTAAATCTAAAACTATTTCAAAATAAAAAGTTAAAGAAAACCGTGGAAGCATTTTAAATCTATTTTCTAGCATAGGTTAAGCATTTGACAAAGTTTTAAAATGAATTAATTAATGTATTTTAAAGTAAAAAATGAATATAACTATAGAAGTATCTTCCTTGATTTATATGTGATTTCAGAAGTTCCATTTAGCCAGATCATTTCCTCTTAATATATGTGGACTTTTTATGATTCCATCCTTTTGCCATTTCCATCTTCCAAAAATGACTTGTATTTTCCCTATCTGATACATCTTTCATTCTTCAAAATTCAGTTCAAATATTACCATTCTGTGAAGTTTTCCAAGTATCTATAAATCTTTCTAAATATATTTTTGCACTCATGAGATCATACCTGATACATTAGGTAGTTTTCTCACGACCTAAAAATACAGGTTTTCTAAAAAGAAGAGCCATATTGTTGTATCTTCAAATTCTCAATTTAACACCCAAAGACACTAAAGGTTTGATAAAGTTTCCATGGACGAATAAATGAGAGAATAAATGACTGATTGTTCTAAGTATTTGGCTTTATTATATTCAATTATGGGATATTGGAGTAAAATATTCATGTTTATCCTTTCTTTATTTTTTTAAATTTTTTTGTTTTAACTCACCAGAACCCATAACTAAGTTTCATTTTATGTGTGTAAGCGATTGCCTTACAAACCCAATTTAAACAGGTCATTTACCACCACACAATTATTATGGTTTCCAGTTGTCTTTCAGTAGAGTGGAGTGAAGGATGATGTAATAGAACATCTACTGTGATCTTTTCATTCATTCTGGCTATTTGGGGAGGAATTTTTATTCTATATTTCAGGGTAGCTTACAGATATCCTTTGCTAAAGGAGCGAGATGCCCACTTTTTAAATATTTACCATTATGGAACTATCTTCCCTATTCTGGAAAAACAATTTTAGAAAAATTTTTATTTTACTGTCCACAGTAATAATAAAACATGTTGCCACACTTAGGGCATTGTACCTTATTTATGCCACATATGAGATATGAGATTCATTCTTATACAAATGTTCTTCCAATTATTTCCTGTCAAAAGAGAGGTGATAAAATGCTTGATTAGTTAAAGTATGGTGGATTCACTTATTACTGTATATATGATTTATTAGTATTTATTACTCTATTCATAAATATAAAATATTGAAAATTTTTATTTCTTTTAAAAATTTGATTAATTTTTAGCTTAGAAAAATCAAGCCATTAAATGGAAAGGAAGTACTCTTCTTGTGGGATTCTGTACTTAAAATATAGACTTATGAAATTCATATGAAATTACACCACAAAGTCCAGACTATCAATGTTGTATCATAATTTTATGTTGTAGCATCATTTTATGATTTACATTGGTTCATATTATAGTGATTGTTCTTATTTAGTGTCCTGCTCATTCTGTTTTATTCATATATGAAATGATTAGTAAAAATGTATTTCTTTACAAATGCATGTATTTTATCTTGATAGCTCTTAAACCTATCTGTCTACCCACCTGTGTATGTTGCATCTTGGAGAATACTTCTAATATATTAAGCTATTCATTCATAGTTCCATTAATTTTATGAGACACAGTTACACTTCCCAAGTCTTATAAAACTGAAGCTGACAGATAAATATTAAATGTATTGGATGGCAGTAGATTATTGAAAACTGGTCCTCTCATAAACTTTGAACTTAGTTTATTGACTGATTATTGACTATAATCAATATCTCTTATATTCTAGAAATTAATTTTATAAAATTAATTTAAATATTTCTTGCATTAAAAAACAAAACTATATGGGCTTCCCTGGTGGCGCAGTGGTTGAGAGTCCCCCTGCCGATGCAGGGGACGCGGGTTCGTGCCCCGGTCCGGGAAGAGCCCACATGTCGCGGAGCGGATGGGCCCGTGAGCCATGGCCACTGAGCTTGCGCGTCTGGAGCCTGTGCTCCGCAACGGGAGAGACCACAGCAGTGAGAGGCCCGCACACCACAAAAAAAAAACAAACAAACAAACAAACAAAAAAAACCTATATATTAGTTATTACTTATATTTATCATGAAATATGTGTGCTAATTTACGTGTCTTAGATTTAAAGAAACTTAAGCTCAATTTTACAAATATTGACAAATCATTTTCATGAGTTTACATGTAAATTTTGCCAGTTAGACATTCAGTGAAACGAAAGATGATCACCATCAAATGAATACCTATGTATCAGCCACTTTTGTATATTGAATCACATTTGCATACCAACAACACTGCATGGGCATCATTATCTACCAGACAACCTGAGTTCCGAGGAGAGGAAATAACTACCCTGAGGCTAAGTGGCAGGAGACTGCAAAAACACAAATGTTTAGGCTCCCAAACTAACTTCTATTGTCAGCCTAGAAGCAGGAGAACCAAAGCTCTAGTGTTTTATCCTTATGAAATATGTAAAATCACCTGAGGTTCCTCAGACCAAAACTTCTTGGGTTGTGAAATTTAGTTACTGTATTACAATGTGTTTGCAGTAAATTTAGGGTTAATTCAAGTCCTGAACTTCCAAAATTACAGGAAAAAAAGGGTCAAGGCTGAAACTGAATACGCATTTAATAGGCATCTAATGTGTTTCTATGCCTATTTGAATTCTGTTTCTCAGAATTCAAGCACCATTCAAGCTTAATATATTTCATCTTGACCCTTTAACACAGGATTTTGAGAGAGTCAGTATTATCTTGATTTTACACATGAGAAAACATAACTCTGAGTTAAGTAATTATGTGTAGACCACACTGGTTGAAGGCATCTGCATTGGTGTACAAACTAGCTCTTGCTGAGTGCAAATCTTATGTTCTTTAAAAATGCAAAATGCAGACACTCAAGAGGAGTTCTAAAATTTGACAAAAGAAGAGGCAGCAGAAGGTGCAATGTATTAGGGTTCCCCAGAGAAACAGAACCAATAGGAGATATAGAGATGGATGGATGGATAGATAGATAGGTAGATGCATAGATAGACAGATAGATAGATAGATAGATAGTTAGATAAATGATAGATAGATAAGGTAGATACATAGATAGATGATAGATTGATCGATCAATCGATAGACAGATAGATAGATAGATGGTAAATGATAGATACATAGATGATAGATCGATCGATCGATAGATAAATGATAGATACATAGATGGTAGATAGATCGATCAATTGATAGATAGAAGATAGATGATAGATAAATAGGTAGATACAAATGATATTTATCATAAGGAATTGGCTCACACAATTATGGAGGCTGAGAAGTACCACTATCTGTCATCTGTAAGCTCAAGACCCAAGGGATCTAGTGGCATAAATTCCAGTCTGAGTCCAAAGGTCTAAGAATCAGGAACACAGTCCCAGTCCAAGATCAGGAGAAGACCCATGTCTCAGCTCAACAGTCAGGCAGAGAGCGAATTCAGTCTTCCTCTGCCTGTTTGTTCTATTCAGGCTCTCAGCGGACTGGGTACTGCCCACCCACATTAGGGAGGGCAATCTGCTTCACTCAGTCCATCAATACAAATGCTAATCTCTTCTGAAAACATCCTCATAGAAATACCCAGAAATGTTTAACCAGATATTTGGGCATCCCAGCCAAGCTGACACATAAAATTAACTGTTGTATACAGAAAATTTAAAAAAATATATCAACTAGAGAAATCAGATTATTTTTGCAGAAATTTAGCAAAGGGCAAGTTAAGCTTTACACCCTTGCTAAATCCCCAAAATACAGCATTGGTTAGGTATTGATGCTAAAGTTTACCTCCATTTAAGATGGTCTTTCACTGTTTTCATTCATTATATAACATTTAAAGAGGAGATCTAAAATAATTATTGACTAAAATATATTTCTAGTATAATATATCTTCAGTAAAATGTATATAGAAAATGTCATAGAATTTGCATAATAATGATTATTTTACTTCCAAACACTAACAATGTTGGTTTCAGTAGCAGAAGGCTATAATTACAATGTGTCAAACATCTGGTTTAAGAAAAATAAATATTTATACATATTCTAATTTCTGATACTCTATAGACAAAATATTTGATTAATAGATTTTTACTTAGCTTTTCATCTAGATGTTCCATCAGTGCATACAGAGCGCCTGTGAGGTTTTTAATATCATGGCATTTGGGGATTGTAATTTTGAATGGTAAACTGACAATTAACTCCCAGCTTCAATTTCACGGTAATTTTAATAAATCAGCAATGTTTACAAAACTAACAAACTGTTTTACCTGAGGTGGTGTGGAATCATATCTTTAGAATTAGAGTAGATCTTGGTAGTTTAATTCCTCAATTTCCTTAAGGCAACTGGGTCCTCAGGAAACAGAGAAAATTAGCAGAGACCTAAGAGCTGTTTTAATGGAGCCAGAGTCAGAATGGAGAATTCTATGAAATAAACCATAGCTCTTTCTCATTTCTGAAATCAATGCTTTAAATTAGTTTAGGCCAACTCTTAGAATAACAGGAGAACATTGACTTTAAGAAAATTAGCTTCATTTACTTAAAGTTTAAATGAAGACTTGATGGAAAATAAACTATACCACCTATATAAGTAATCCTACCATATCTGTTAAATTTCCAAAGACATAGAGCTAATTGAATTTGGAAGAAAATGTTAACATGCCTGCTGATAAAAGCTGTTTTAAGGGTGGTCTTAAATCTTTCAATGCCAATATACTAAGAAGATAAACTTCTAGGATGAGTACTTAAACATCATAGTATAGCTTTATATCGTTAAATAACGATCAAAATGTCATAAGGCAAATGACAGTACAGAATAACAAAATTCTCTGGAAGGCAAATTTATCATAAATTTGGACAATAACCAAATAACCTGTAAAAAAAACCTGCTTTGCCAAATAAATGTAATCTTTTAAGTTGCTATGGTAATTACTATACTTGTTAGAGGTATTTAAGAAATGCTGAATGCCTTGTGCATAATGAACTTTTATGAAGGATATTCTAAGCAGTCGAGTTTAAAAAAAAACTAATTTGTTTTTGATTTGCATAATTGATGTTTGAGTTCAGCATAGAAATAAACTCAGTTGGTAAATTGAAAGGACATGAAAAGATTGAGTGAAAGATTTAAAAGTTCAAGAGAAAAGGAAGAGATTGCCTTTTATGATATTTATGCCTACTACTTCTCTGTTAATTGTATAGTGCTTTTAGGTTGTTATTCAGTCTGAATTACTATCCAGAAACAGCAAAGAAAGTGAGAGTCGCCTTGCAGCACAGTTCTACTGAGCTTTAACATTCTGGGTTTCATTTAATATTGGGAGTGAAACCCACACTTAATTATTTACTAATTGCTACATCTCACTTGAGCAAAGGACTAAATTATGTTCTCTTTTTCTAGCTGCATTCATAGTGAATTGAACCAGATTATTTGAGATGCTATGACTGGAGAATGGGAAGGGGGAGATGAGGTGACTATGACTTGCCAGGGGTCTTTTTAGCAGGCATCTATGAGCCTGGAAATATTCTCCAAACAGGAGAAGAGCCAACGGGGAAGTGACAAATAGGCCTCCGTTATCTTGAGTATAGGTTAATATGGCTGCCAAGACTCAGTTTGCAAAGAAGCCTAAGATCTGAGGGACCGATGTTTAGGGGAGGTCCAGCAGTGCTGGTAAGGACTCAGAAGGACTTTCTGAGAGCCAGTGATGAGGAATCTGAGGTTCAGAATTAGGAGACGAACTACACAGGTAAGGCATCACTGGAGAATTAGGGAACATGATAAAAACCCAGTCACTGGGAAACTGAATGTCCATTTCATTAACAGAGAGAAAAGCAAAATGTGTAATTTGGGATGAAGAAAATTGGACATAGAGTAGGGAACACATTTCTCAAGCCCTTGTGACCTTGTCAAGTTAGGTATCTCACTATCCATCCCAAGGGTCACTGATCAATTGTGTTTAATCCAGGCAGGTTTCCTGAGGATTGAGTTCATACATGTAAAATTTAGGACAGTGCCTGGCATGGATTAAGTGTTCTGTAAGTGTTGTTGTTTTGGTTGTAACAGTGTTTTTGTTGTTACAAGGGACTGTGTTTTAAAGTAGACTCAGTCTTTGGAGATCTAAGCAGTAAGGCAAGAACAAAATTCCTAGGGATATGGCGGGACCAGCCTCATTAAGGAACAGCCCTAACCTAATAGAACTCTCACTCCCACCTGCCTAGACTAAAAATTGGTTGGGAATGTGGAATAGAATTTATCCGGAAGGTGTTTACCATGTCTGACTCTGACTACTTCCTGAAACCATCAGCATTTTGCTTGCTCGCCATTTTGCAGCATCTTCTGGCTGCAACACTAAGTGGCTGCATGTCCTTGCAGAAGTTTAAATTTTTTTCTGAGCCACAGAAATGTATATTTTCCTGTGACTTTGTATAGTTCTTTCAAATTCCCAAATTTATACAATCACTAAAAAGTTCAGTATTTGGTAGGGAATAATAAAGATCACTAAGTAATTTAGAACAAAATTGGGGTAACCAAAATTCTAAAAGGCATAATAGGAGAGCCGTTGTGTAAAAGTCTGGATACTTATGAACAATAACAGTTATTCTAGGAAGAGAAACTAGCATAGAATGGGGGAGCTCTTTCTCATCCCCATGCCTTTAAAAAACTGCTTGCTCCTCCTGGAATTCCTTGCTTCCAATAGCCACTGGGGAGACACCTACTCATAGTAAAATACTTACATAGAGCTCCATTAACAAGCATTTCTTTCCCCACAGGTACAACTAACTGCTTTCTCTTTGGAATCCCCAAGAAACAGTTTATAAATCTGTACTGGAGAACTTGCCACGTGGTGTTTATTATTGATTATCAACAAAACTCCTCTACTAGATAGTGTCTTCCCTGAGGTCAGGGATTTCTTGCTGTTGTTTTAACAGCTATATTGAGATATAATTATGTGCCATAAAATTCACCCAATGGGATTGTGTTTCATTTGACTTTTTATCTTCAGCCCTCAAAATAGTCCTGGTATGATACAGAATTAGCCTCAATAAATCTTTTTTTGAATAATGGAACCCACATATGAAGGAGTAAGGATTTCCAGTGGACACCAAGCAGATGTGAAACTGATGTACCCCAGTTAACTAGTCTGTCTTCAGGATCAAGTTGGTAGATCAGGTCACCCTCTGCCACCCGCACTCACTCCGTATACTTTCCTTTAAAGGTTGTGCCTTCAGGGACTTCCCTGGTGGTCCAGTGGTTAAGACTTTGCCTTCCAGTGTGGGGGGCGGGGTGTGTGTTGGGGTGTTCAATCCCTCGTTGGGAGCTAAGATCCCACATGCCTCGTGGCCAAAAAACCAAAACATAAAACAGAAGCAATATTGTAACAAATTCAATAAAGACTTTAAAAATGGTCAACATCAAAAAAAAAAAAATCTTAAAAAAAAAATGCGCCTTCAGATAGAGGAGGGAACATTGCTTCACCAAAAGTGACCCCTTGCCTGAAATTGCAGTGGACTAATATAAATAAATCAGCTTCAGGATTTACAACTTGGGACCTTAATAATAGGCTCACCATGCTATCTTCAGTAACTGAAAATGGGGAAACAAAACAAAACAACCTATCTTTTCCTTTTTGTATCAGGACAGGTTGTTTTAGGAATACAGAGAACAATGGATTGGGAAACATTAAACATTGGATTAAACCTCTAAACATAAAAAAATTTTAAGAACTATATATCAGTGGTTGCAGGGGAGTCTAGTTTTGTCCCCCCAAATGCTAAGAGCTCTCTTGGTAATGCTAAATAAAGCAAATTATACAATCAATAAGTACAGGGAACACTGTTTTCTACTTTTATATTTCCTCCAAATGCCTCAGATAAAGGCTATATGAGAAATGAATGTCATACAATAACTACCATTTAGAAGAAAAAAACTAATGTAGACCGTCGTATTTACAGGTATAACAAATAAAGATACATGTGTGAATTTTAAAAATTATACCCCTAATAAAAACATTCTGTCTAACCCCAGCATGACGGTAAACCTGTATATCTTCACTATCCAAACATAAAATATATTTTAGTTTTAATAATAAAATAGTACTTTTTAGAAATAAAAATAACCAAATTAACTTCATAATAAATATTTAGAATGAAGACTATGATGGAAAATTCTAAAAACTGTGTTATCTTCAAAAAGCTAATTTCTCTTTGTAGTTATAAAATAAGTAGATTTGAAATGACTTCATACAGTTGTGTTTATCTAAACAACTAATAAGTTTGAAACAGTTTCCTTGGAAAACTCATTTGTATATAATGAGGAGATACCCAGTCTATAACCAAGAGCAAAAAGTCATGTATCAAAGCAGAATACAAATAACCTTGTATTTATAAAAATTAAGTCAAAAATTATAGAGCTTTATGAAAACATGAAGATGATTCATTATAAGTTTAATAGAGGAATAGGAAGAATGACAAAGTTAGTAATGTGTCTAAAGTCACATGGCTTATTGGCAGAGACAATGACAAAAGCAGAGACTAATAGGATCAGAGTCTAATCACTACAGTCATTAAAGGTTATCCACTTTAAGTCATCTGTCTAGTTCTTGAATTCTCTCTCCAGTATATTTCCGCTTTTGAGTTGTCTCTTGCATGCTTGAATACTGTAAGCAACAGGGAGTTTACTAACCTCTGAGAAACACATTGAATATTTGACAACAAATATTACCATTAATAGATCACTCTTTAGTTGAGAAGAAAGCTTTTTCATTATAATCTCTACCTATTAGTCTTTGTTCTAGCATTTGCAGTCATGAAAAACAAGTCAAATACCTTTTAAACATGAGAGTTCTGCTAATTATCAAGGACAGCTGATTGTTTCTTTTATAAAGTAAACTTTTACTTTGTGATTAAGAGGTTTTTTTGTTTTGTTTTGTTTTTGTTTTTAGTAACGTATACTGTGTTCTCCTTTAAAACTTAGAAAATTTAGGCAAGAACAGAAATCACCAATTACCCATAGGTAACCTTTCTTAATTATAAGCGTAGTTACCTCCTTCTTACAGGTTTTATCATTGTTGTAGACATTAATTTTACTGTGTTCAAAATTTTATCCATGATTAGCACGTATCATAATATGATTATTCTGCATAATATTAACTTTTAATACATATTATTTTAATAGTGGTGCACTTTTTAATGAAATATTTAGCTCTTAATTGAATAGCTTACAATTATTGGTTTTTAAGTCTCTCCAGTTTTTTCCGACAGTATGTTAAGAGTTATTTTTCCTATGTAAGAGTTATTTTTCCTTTTGTGTATACATCATTGCCTGCTTTATGACATACAGCTCCAGGGTTGATTCCTGGGAGAGATATTTGTGGGGTAAAGGGCTTGAACCTTTCAAAAGGGTGATACACATATTTCTAATTCCTTTTCACTTTAAACTATCACCAACAATTAACAAAAGTATTTTCACTGCATCTTTTCTGGTACCAGGTATTCTTTTGTATGTAATGTGATCACATTTGACATGCAATGTCTTTTATCATACTGGTAGACTTCACAGTTTTAGAGGTCAGTAAAGTAGAATGCATTTTCAAATGATATTTTCCAGTTATATTTCCTTTTCTCCCAGGAGGCTGTTCTTTTTATTCTTTGAATCTTAGTGATTTTTCTTTTCTATTTAATAACCTCTTCTCAGTCATATTTATTTTGAATAATTTTCCTAGTTGTTTTGCCTCTTAATTTTGTACATTGTTTTCATACTAAGATTTTTTGCATTCTGTATATACATAGCATGATTCTTCCTCATGGTCATCTTTCCATTGTGTTTTGTTTGGAAAACTCTTCCCCATCGAAGGGACTGATTAATATTTACTGACATTTTCCTGTCACTTTGCTTCAATATTTAACTTTTAAATATACTTTGAATCACTCTTATGGTGTTACGAAATAATTATTTCCGAAACTTCTAACCAACTGTCTCAACATTGTTTATTGTTATTCCATTTCCTGCTCTGATTTTTCATGCTTCTTGGTTGATATGCTACTATGAAATATGTGTTCTGTTACTTCTCCCTCTCTCTCTCTCTCACATACACACACACACACACACACACACACACACACACACACACACACACAGCACCACCACCACCACCATGACCCAAAGCAATAACATCTAACATGGTATCCTTACCTCTGCAATAATCTAATTGTTTTTTTTTGGGGGGGGTCATATATTTATCAAAAATTCTATATGTGCATACAAATTTAAGCATTTTTATATTACTTTTGCTATCACTACAAGATTTATTCCTTTTTGTTTTGCTCAAAAGACTCACCATTACCATAGTTACCATTCATACATACACACACGTGCCCACACACAATGTCAGAAACTAAAGGTCAGCTATGGACTGCAGGATCTGGTAGTTCTGGGCGACTTTTGAATAAATTTTGCTGTTGAATATTTCATTTTTGAAACTAGGTTGTTTTGTCTTTCTTTTGTCTAATATTGTAAACTGCTTATTTGCAACATGTATTGCTTTTCCCCCACATTTCTTCTTAATATTGCTTCCTTTATGACAAGTTATGCTTTCACTGTCCACAAGTAGTGACATCTTTGACACAATGAAAGAAGTAAAAGTGTTTCTGATGTAGTAATAGCAATATGTGTACACACATTCCTGTTATAAAATGATATATGTATTCCTTAAAATCTTCACATTCTATGAAGGTATGAAAAAATAGGGATATGGGAAAGGATTAGAATGAGAGTACTTGAAATATATTCAATCAGAGCACTAATAAAATATTAATAAACTCAATAAAATATGAGCAGACATTTAAATCTCCACAAACATACCACCATCAGAGTCTGGGTTTTGCATTCTTAATCCTAAGGGTTAATGTTTCCTCCTTCATGATATAAACTCTTGATGTCATTCACTTGGTTTATTGGCAGATGGTCTTAGTTTTCACTCTTATGCGTTTCCAAATCAATCAGCAGCCTAAATGACCATTAAAAACAGAAATTGGAGGGACTTTCCTGGTGGTCCAGTGGTTAAGACTGCACACTTTTACTGCAGGGGGCCTGTGTTCCATCCCTGGTCGGGGAACTAAGATCCCACATGCTGTGCAGTGCAACCAAAAAAAAACCCCAAAACAGAAAACAAACAAAGAAAAACAGAAATTGGATTATGCACGTCCCCAGCTCAAAGCCCTTCAAGAATTTCTTATTATGTTTTGAATCCATTCCCAGATCTTCGCACTGCATTTCCTGGCTACAGAACCCATTTCTTCCACTCTCTCTCTTGCTCACAATACTCCAGACATGCTGTCCCTGTTTTACATCCTAGACTGCATCCTGCTCCTCCTGCCTCACTGGTTTCTCACTTTCAGATCGTTTTAACATAATGGTCTTCTCTGCACTTTTTAATATCACTTAGCTGGCTTTTTGTCATCTTTCATGTCATAGACAGGTAACCCCTGAGCCCCCTACCTAAGGTAGATCTCCATCTCCTCCCCCTCCTGCCATCTTTCTCCACCCCCTCTCATCATTTGTTTCCACTGTAGCCCTTAAAAACTGTAATTTTGCTGTTGGTTCCTTTGCTTTTTAAAAGTTTTTGTGGGTCCGGTCCAATGGATCATAGGCTCCGTGAGTGCAAGGATGCTGGCTTCAGGGTACTGCCATTGTTTAATATACACATTTGACATACGATGTTCAGTAGATACTTAATTCATTCAGTAAATATTTATTGTGTACTTTTTACATACTAGACCCTTTTCTAAGCCTCGTACATAGATCAGTGAGCAAAACATACAAAAACTCTACTGTTTAAACCATAGAAATCTTTCTCTTTATATCTATACTTTCTATATATTGTAGTATCATCCTATGATCAAATATGGTCTTCACGTGAGCAATCTTCTGAGGCTGTATGCATGAGACTAATTATATTCCTCCCTGTATTTAAATAATTTTAATAAATATGAAATTCTAGCTTCAAAATTCTGTTTGGGAGGGTTTTATCCTTTTCTACTTTTCAGTCAAAACCTCCAAATTTGCTGTTGAGGTCTGATGTTAATCTGATTCTTTATTCTTTTTAAGTATCAGACTCCCAAAATATTATCATACAGTTTACCAGTAAAGCAAGGATAAGTTCTTTATAACTCCCAGCAGTATGGAGAACATCACATTGGTATAGCTGTGTAGTGCCACCAAAGGGGCCAGTTAGGGAGAATATTTGTAGGGTTTTCTGCCCTGGGTACAGGAGTTTAAGGTGGATATTTCAAGGTAGGAGAATGATTGAGATTGGGCAATATTTGTGACATACTAATTTAGGATTGGTAGATTTGGCCAAGTGAGGGTTCTGGAGAGAGTCTTGATAAGTAAAGTGTTTGATAAGAAGCTGTTTGCCCAGGTGAGCAGGATGTTATCTCAGATAAACTTACATGCAGGAATTTCTTGATGGGAATAGTGAAATCCTGAGTTATTCATTACAGTCTTATCTTACAGTCTTATCTCCCCTGGGCAAAGTTTTTCTAGAACAAAAACTAATGTCACAGCTATTCCTTATGATGTATGTGGTAGGGGATATTCTCATAGGGGATATTTTTTTCTCCTCCTTTATAATTTTTTTAATCTAATCTATTAATCTTTTAATCAATCTTATGTGGTACTATGGATTCTTTCCATGGGAGGTCTTATATCTTTTATAATTATGAAAATTCTTGGTCATTAATACTAAAAATATGTCCTGCACTCCATTATTTTATTTTCTCTTCATTCAATTGCTATTTTATAGATTTTGGCTCTTATACATCCATTCTCTTTTTCTCTTCACTTTTACTTTTTCCTAACTGGGAGAATTTCACGATCTGAACTTTCAGTTTACTGATTCATTCCATGGTCATTCTGCCAGTATCTCCAATTACTTATTCTTGATGATCTCTTATTCCTCAGATTTTCTCATATTCTCTTTATAATTTTGTAGATATTTATACACGTATTTTAGTCTCCTGTTAACAGGTATATTAACTCCGTTTCTCCCATTATAAGATATTCAATTTGCTAGCCTTGGCTGTCTTGTACTTCTTTCCCCTGTGCTCACATTTCCCTGGAAGTATCAGCCAACTGACCAAAATCTTATGCCTTTCTGATGATTTAGGCAGTAGTGATAGGAAGTGTATTCCAGAGCTGAGAGCTATAGATGTGTTGATTTACACATTACGGTGATAATTCTTTGTATGGGTGAAGAAAGCTTGGGGGTAAGATAGTTAGAGAAGAAAAATAGGTGAAGAATGAAAGCATTTTTTCCCAGGGTATTCAGTAGCTTCGTGACTGTTGACTGGATGTCCGGTTATGCACTGTTGCCTTCAACGGGCCTACTAATGCTAAACCATTTTTCGGCACGTGATTGAAGCAATTTTACCCTATTAATTTTATTCCTTTACCCAAAATGACAGAGGAATAACTCTGAAAGTATAGTCATTAATTCATTGATTCATCAACAAATTTGGGGCACTAACTACCTGCTTAGCATTGGGGATGCAATACTGTATGTCCCAATCTTTTATAGAGTAAAAAAAGAAAATGTCCTAAAGCTAAGAGGTCCACAGGGTTTATGAAGATGCATAGAAAAGGCCATTAACTCTGCCTTAAGAGGAAGAGAAGAAAAATCCTCAGAGGCTCTGATACTTCACAGAAGGTTTTAAAACTTGACAAGAGTTGCCAGAGACTCAGGGGAGGAACAGTTTTCCTCTTGTAAAGAACAGTGTGAGAAAATGCTTAAAACTGTAGTGGCCAAGCGGTTTGGGATTCTTGTCAGTGTAAAATAAGGTTTTCCAGGGACTGTCTTGGTAGATATGTCAAAGAAGGCATTTAGAAGCCAGGTCAGGGAGGTCCCGTATTCCATAATAGGTTAGTGTTTTTCCTGTGAATGGTTATTAGTCATTTAAGGATTAAAAGTGAGAGAGTGATTGAATCAGCTTTACATTTTAGAAATGTTAGGCACGTGGCATTGTGGAGACTAAACAGGGAGGATGCAAGGATAACATCGGTGAGATTATTAGAAGGATATTGGTGTAGCCACGCGAAAGATGATGAGGAAAAAGGCCTGGAGTTAGGAATGATAGCAAAAATGAGAGCATTATGCTTTTATGTGGAGTATGCATTATATCAAAGATTATTGAGATAATATACTATACCAATTTCCAGAAAAAAAATCCGAACTGGATTGAGTGTGAATAAGTTATCTGGGAAATTGTTATTTTATATCAGATTTCAGAAAAAAATACAAATACAACTTAGATATGTGCCATAGTATCCTAACAAAAAATGAGAGTCTTTATTTCTCACTGTGTCATAAGGTCACACGTGTATGAAATGTATCTTTTGGCAGTTAGGGAATAAAATGAGAAAACAACGTTGTTTGGGGAAATTTTATTTTACTTTTAATAATGTATACTCAAGAGTGGAGATTTCTGTCTATTTTCTTTCCTCTGTGTTCTTCGGAATTCAGGTTCACTGTTCTTTGCACCACACAGCTAAATTTATCCTTTAGGGAATATGCCTTCAGACCCTATAAATATCTGGAACTTTTGTTTTCCTGCATATCTTCATGTTGTTTAGATGATTGTGGTTTTCATATCTAGGGACAATTTTTTTTTTAATTTATCTTGGGATTGATTTCAAGGTGAAGCTCTCCCACAGTTTTGTTTCTTAAGTCCCAAACATATTTAGGGAAAATAAATGTTGGGTTAATTAAGAATTCACATCGCGGGATTTGAGTTTTTCTTCATCACATCCCATAGCTCTTCCAAGTCTTTGAAACATAACTTGATGAAGCAGCCATTTTACTTCTGGCTTATGTGTCATAAAGGGGGCATTGAAATCAAAGGATCTGTTCAACTCTGTAATTTATGGGGAAAAAATATCTTTTTCCTCCAGAAAGTTTATTCTGAAAGTGCAGGATCAGAAACAGGCTTTTATTTCCACATTTGAGATCAAGATATTTGCTTCAGTGAGACCCCTGTTTTTTTACAGACTTTCTATCCAGTAGCAATTCCGTTGTTGCTGATAAGAGTGTCAGCTCAGGAGCCGTCAGCCTTATCAGCAGCTTCTCCTTGCAATTACATTCGTATATCACAGTTTTCAATTGTTAAACTTGATTTTTGTCCTTCTGTTAGTATCACTGCATCAAGTAATCCAGAAGGACAAGTGGATGTACTGAAAAATTATATACTCTTCCTGACTTTCTTAAGTTTTTAGCCATCAATCAGAGTTGCTCCACCTTCCTTCTTTGTCTTCCCCTCTCTCTTTCTTTCTCTGTTTTACTATTCCACTGTAAATATTTAAATTTTATTTACTTTATGTATGTACATTTTAAGTATATTTCAAATCCACGTAGCCTTCCAAACATGAATTCTTGTGGTTTTTTTTTTTTTTTTTTATCAAATTCAAGATGTTAAAAGAGGACAGCAGATAAAAGGTCTTTGTCAGCACTAACTCTGATTCTCCTCACCCATTCCTTCATCGTTGTTGTTCCTCCTCACTTTACAGATGGAGGGACAGGTTATCTAATGGAAAGTCTCATGCCCGATTCACATCTTAAACACAACGTTGAGTAGAATATGTCTTTCTCTCAATGTCAAATTACTCTTTTTTTGAAACTTATGTAGTTTACATTTATGGTAGTTATCTGGATTAAATGAAATCGATTTTAGTAAGTCTAACTTCTCCTTATCTGTCCCCTCCTCTCGCACAAATTCTCCAGTATCTGCTATGTTGTCGTCCAATCCCTTCGTTGTAACCAACATCTTGTATTCTGAAAATGAGAAGTCAAATGCTGTTTACTGTCTAATATTTTATATGATTCCATCATTAATAAAACAAAGTAAATGAAATAAAATGAACTACAGTTTTTCCATCCTCTAAGCTGATTCCTAATCCTGACTGAGCCATAATTCACATGAATTTCTGATACTGTGCATGTGTATGTATGTTCATACTTTCATTTTAACCTGTATTTTGGGTAAGCTACTATGAAACAGTAGTCTTAAGCAAAAATATTGTTGGTGGGAAACCTTGGATTCAACTCTAGAAAGTGAAAATTAATGTATTTTTCCAAGAGCCATGAGTAAGGACAAAGTGAGGTAATAGAGAATGTATACTGCTGAAATAGAATATAAATGGTGGTTATTATCATTATGAAGATTTATACTATAGTCTGGATAAAATTGCCATGTGAAAACCACAACTTTGATCTCGCACACTTTCATGGATGCTGACACGGATAGAAAAGTTGTGCTGGGGAAGTGGGTGACAGTTGCCTTCCTAAGGCAAATATTTTAATGTTACCACTGATGCATACATGGGGCATTTGGGATCAGAAAATTAAAAAGAGCTATGTAACATAATAATGTTGATTTTTGAAGTTTTGGTTATACTGGAGGACTATTAAATTGTCTTTGTTGTCTGATAATATAATTTTGTTCCCGTTATTCTAGTCAGTTAATGCATCGTCTAAATACTGAAATTATAATTAAGCTTCAAGTCAGCAATTTGCATGTCTAAAATTAATATATTTGAACACCAGTTTTAATTTTTATGTTCCTCTAAAAAGGTAATATTGCTATTTAAAGAACTCACCACACACTTTGTCTGCAATTGTAAAAATAAATTTATATCATGCTGTATAGTTGGTCATTATATGTTTAAAACACCAAGACTAACAAAATGTGAAATATTTGAGAAAAATATTCTGGATTATAGGATTACCACTTTTTGCTTAGTCTATGAAGAGGCCTTAATAAAGTGCTGAATCATATATGCCAGAAAGGAAGAAATTATGGAATTGCAGTTTTGTGTATTAGATCCTGAACCTAGATATTTGAGAAATCATGATGCATAATCTGGACATCAAAAAATAAAACTTAACTCTTTGATAACTGAAATTACTGTTAAATTGAGGTAGCATGCAAACAATGCATACTTTCCAAAATTGAGAACATTACATTAAATATAATCACATTTGTTAATGCAATGCATGTTCAAGCTACAGTTAAAGCATTATTCAAATCTGGTTAAGTTACTTATAAAATGATTAGGTCTAAAAAGATCAATTAAGATGAATATGCATGTTCAGGTACTTAGAATACCCCATTCATTTTAATTTGATGTAGTGAATGTATGTAAATAAACATGTGGGTTGAATATAAATGACATAGAATAATAAAATAGTTCAGACCATAGTATGAAATCAGGACCTAACAGCGGTAAAGAAATTATATTCAAAACAGAATACATTTTTCAGTAAGTTTGTACCTCTAAGATGATTACCAAATCAGTATAACTTCTAGCGACATCGGACTTTATTATTAATCTATTTTAAGATGATAATCTCTTATTTATTTGAAATAATTTCCTCATCTGCAACTGTATATTTACTGTAATTTCAAAATAATATTACATTTTACAGTAAATGTATTCTTGCCTTGTGGTTTATTGTTTCACGATACGGAGGTAAGAGAATTAAGAAAATAGCATTTTCATAATAAACCATATATTTAATCCTTTTCTAAATGCTTCCTTTGGAAATTAAATTGCCTAGACTCATCTTGATAATACCGTTGGTACACATTCTTTCTTCCTCAATGAATTTACTTACAAGAGGAAAAAAATAAAATTATGCTCATCGGGCTCAGTATATTTTATTGACATTAATATCAGTAACTCACAGTAACTTTAATGTCAGTTCTTACAAACATTAAACTAGAAATGAAAGTGGAAAACATTTTGCCCAGATACTGATATTCCATAATCTCAACAGCATCTCCACGATGAGCAAAACTGACAGTGACGGACATTCTTGAAAATCCCTGGTCCAGTTTGGGGACCCCAGAGATACAGCCTTTGCCTTTCAAGGGTCTCCGTTAAAAACAATATATATGTATGATAAATTTTGTAAATAATTTTTAAAAATTACAGGTGCAACCTCTGACAGACGTCACTTTTAAAGTAACTTTTATAAGTAACTTGCCAAATACTGGCCTCTCTTTCTTCCTAAATAAGAACTTTGAAACCTCTGTTTCTAGATAACTGAATAATTATTGCCTATTTCCATTGTTTAAAGGGAACATAACTTCTCACTTAATAATTGCTGTTTCATCGTTGTTATTGGCCTCATTGTGAGTTGTTAAATGCGATGCATAATCATTCCAAAGTGTGCTAATACTAATCCTTGTGTGTGTTGGTTTTTGTTTGCACTTTCAGAGACCAAGAAGTAGCATGGCATGAAACATGGCTCAGTTCTATTACAAAAGGAATGTTAATGCTCCCTACAGAGACCGCATCCCTCTCAGGATAGTCCGAGCAGAATCCGAGCTCTCACCGTCAGAGAAAGCCTACCTGAACGCCGTGGAAAAGGGCGATTATGCAAGTGTCAAGAAATCCCTAGAGGAAGCTGAAATTTATTTTAAAATCAATATTAATTGTGTCGATCCACTTGGAAGAACTGCTCTCCTCATTGCAATCGAAAATGAGAACTTGGAGCTCATCGAACTACTCTTAAGCTGTAACGTCTATGTTGGAGATGCTCTATTACACGCCATCAGGAAAGAAGTTGTCGGAGCTGTAGAGCTGTTACTGAACCACAAGAAGCCCAGTGGAGAAAAACAGGTACGTGCAAAAATACTGGCTTTCGTTTATTTTACTTGCAGAAGGTTTCTGTGGATGGTCATATTCTCCCCAAATTTTAAGAAATGTTAGCCTTGAAATCAGAACTATTACGACACAAAACCACTGCTAAGTACACATCTTATACTCTCCAAAAGTCACTGCCACCTGCACCTCCTACCCTGGCTAATCAGACTTTGGTGAGAACCAAAGCAAAACAAAGTAGCCTATGGTGGCTTCCCATACATTGGAAACATTTCTATCTAATGGTCAATAATGTTTTCGGGGGGCTACTGTGCACGTGTGGGTGTTTCTCCTCTCGTGCGTCATTTTCTGATGTTCTACAGTGACAGGCTGAATTCTTTTGCGAGTTTCCTTTTTAACTTGCTTGCCTGTTCTGGAATTCTGCATGTTATTGCAGAAGTGAGTTGTACATATAATTCTGATATTGTTCTTTAGCAAACTCCAATAGATTCTTTTAAATTGAGACTTAAATTTTTCAAAAGCAGGAAAAAAAAAAGATTACTAAAAAGTAACTGAACTCTGACTGTAGGCTTAACTATATCACATTTACTAATGGCAAAATGTAGCTGTATCTTAACATCACGGGGTAGAAAATAAACCAAAATGGCACACAATTATAAATACAATGTGGTTTTATTCCTACCTTCCTATTTTTTTACCACTAAGGAAGTGGAGAAATCATTGACAGAAACAAATAAGGAATCTATTTTTTCCTTATTTTCTATTTTTCTCATTTGTCTGTCTAGATCCTTCCCTTTGTTACTGCCCTGTATCTGAATCGTCTCTCTGGTCCTTTATCCTTTCACACTGAACTCTTCACTTCCCTGCATCAAGTCTCGCTGACTAACTGCAGAGACATTGCATGTACTTCAGTGGCTCAAATCTGTCCTTTAAAGTAAAATCTTATAAAAAAGTGTGTTATTACAGCTCTAGCAATTTCTGTTCCATTTGATAAGGCGCAAACAATTGCTGCAAATGATGGACTCTTAGAGACGTTACATTCCTTTAAAGCAAGCTCTGCTGTATCTACTATTATCTTTGCTTTACTGGAGGACTTTGATCAGAATCCCCACCATGATTAGGAGAACTTCATGGCTGGGTGTCTCCTGAAAAAGTCTCGCCAGAAGTTTGTGTTCTATGGCCCATTCTTATGTCTCACCACCATGCACCCCTTTCCCTTACCTGAGCCCAAACTTTGATAAAACAACACTCCGCAATGACAATAGTTCTTTGCTTGTTGCTTTCCTAGCTTTTTGTTCTCATAGCCAGTTGTTTGGGATACCTTCCCATCATATTGGTAAAACTTTCCTGATAGAAGGGTTTGCTTCTTTCATGTATCCTTTCAAACTTGTACTAAACTTGACAGAGGTGGACAGGTAATGGTAATATCTGAAGGCATATGTTATGTTATACCGCAGTTTTCCACCACTTGAGGAACACAGGACACGTAGACAGGAATGAGTAAGAGTGTGTTTTTATCTGTGTAAGTTCAGGCTCTACTTTACCAGGCACCTCGTGATTTTGAAACTCCTTCCACAATCATACCCTTAAAGTATTTGAATTTCCTAATAACAATGATCTTATAGTGTACACCCTGTACACTATAAGGGCAACCATATCTATATAACTATATCTATAAGGGCAACCATAGACAGATGTTGGGACTGTGGGCCTAGATCATTTGAGGTTACAGCAAGTCTATAGGACAAAATTGCGATAGTGTTTTCCCTGTTTATTACTGTATAACCTTCTTAATTCTATTGTCTAGAGAACAGTGACCAAACATTTCAGTGTCTCTTTAGTCAATGACATTTGTGCTGGCCAAAGTAATTTGGTGTCTGGAGAAGATATCTGCTATTATGAGATTGTTTGTTGGAAGATGTTCAACTTCTGAGCTAAACTCTAGTCTGACAAGTGGGTCCTGGCTTCTTAGAGATACTTGATCTGAACCCTGATTATTAATAAAAGGCAGTAAAGGTTTGCAATCTGCCAGGAGTCTGAACTATCCCAGGCCATGTGTTTCTGGAAGATTTTTCTTGTATCAGTTTGTAAGCCAAGAATTTTCCTTTTCTATTTGCACATTCCAGAATTCCTCTTCAGCGAAGGCACTGAGAATCAACAAAACATTGCATCTTTTGGTTTGAACTTTCTAATTTGGAAAGAGCAACTCCAGTCTACCTCAGAGTGCCTGGTATCTTGTACAATAAAAGTGAGGTTGTTACGTCATGAAATGTATACAGTATAGCACATAAAAGAAGTCCTCAGGGCTTGTTGGGGGGAGGAAAGGCAGACAAACCCCATGAGAGCTTGGCTGTTTATCTGTGATCTACATAGATAATGCGTCTCCTAAGTATGGCCAACCTTGTTTGGAATAACAGTTTCCATAAGCCAGTGTCTGGTAGGTAACAAATAAATTCTTGACAGGAATTTTTTCTCTCATAAATTGTAATTCCTTAGATGATTCTTGTGATCATTGAAAGCCATTTTGTGTTTACTATTTTTGCCTAATTTCCAGTCTCATGGGCTTCCCCCAAAGACCCTGGAACACATTACCATTAATTTTGTTGAGGTCACTGAAGCCGAGTGTTAAAACCTGAGAACACTAATATCCAAGAGGACAAGATACACGTAACTTGTCTTAAGATGAGTCAAGGAAGAGGATCTAATATAAAAAAACACACAAATCTGATGATTAGAACACTTACTTAGACCTTAAAATGTGACAGACGTGGATCAGGAAATACAGTCTTCTTTTACAAATTTGTCACAAATTGATTTCTTTCTCCTGAAAAAAGATGCAATGTGTGATGGCCTCCTGAAATCATGGGGGCTTGAGAATTCAGATTAATCTGTTTACTCTTCCAGTACATTCACCAGGGAACAATTTACAATTTGCATATGCTTATTGTGTCAGACCTTAGCCCGGGCACTGGGGAGAAGACATTATTCCTGTTTTCTAGAGTCTAGTTGTGAAGAGAAACAGGAAAAATATCATGGTAATATGAATAAAGATGATCACAACGGAAAAGCTAAAAGAGAAATAAATCCTTGGGTAATTATGAAATTAAATTGACTGGACTTGGTAAATACAAAATATTATGTTTTAAGGTTTATAACTGGGGAAAGTTAATTCCATTAACTGAGATAGAGATTATAAGTAGGGTTTATGAGACCTGCTTGGATATACTCAGTTTTCGATTTATTGACATTAACATCTAGGAGATAATTAGAAATTTTGGACTCAAGAAAGGGGTCTGGGATTGATATACAGATGATAGGGAAGACATTGAAACACATAAAATCACCTGTCTTCCTATCACCCTGACATTGATTGTCTATCCTTTCCATCATATCTTGTTTAAATGATTATGATTGCTAGTATGTTAAAAACTTTTCTCAGTGCAGCATCTAATGAAGATATTTAGGTTTGGCCAGATAAATAGATGGGCATAGATCATTAAGTATTTCCTTCCCTATTTAATGTACTCCTTCATAAACCAGGGATTTGAGTTCTTAGTGTTTTATTTTCATTTTTACTATAAAAAATAGAAAGAGTAATACTTTATTTCTTTCATGTAGCAGACAGCACAGAGAACCTGTAGTTCTCCACACTAGGCAGGAAGATGGAACATTATGTATTCTTACTGGGGCTGCTCTCTTGCTAGAATCATTACTCTGATACTCTCTGATGGTTTATTAAGCTTTTCTTTAACCTTCTTAGTACCTTATTTCTCTACAGGGAATAACTGACAGTGGCTTCTTAGCCCCTTTTCTCAGTCAGTTGATTGGTTATTTGACTTCTAATTATTTCTAGCAGACCTTTCTCTTTGATATCTTCTAAGGCCAGATTCAATTTCAGTTTTAGCTGCTTCGGTAAATGTTTAGCAGAAACAGAAATTTCTTTTTCACTCTTCACTCAGACCGTAGTGCTAAGTCTTCAGTATCATCAAAATTTCTGGGAGGACTTGTTAAAACATAGTTTGCTGGATCCCACCCCAAGAGTCTCTGATACAGCGGGTCTGGAATGGGTCACTGGAACTTGTGTTTCTAACAAGTACCCAGGTGATATTCAATACTAATGCTTCCGGTCTGGAGACAACACTTTAAGAACCAGTGACTTAGAAGATGTTGACAGTTACAGAATACCTATAGTTGTCTACCTTGTGTTAGGTGTGCTGGACTCCATGCTAACCTTACTTTAAGGAGATTTCAAATAATTAGCTTAAATATGAATGATTAAGTGATATTTAATGTATGAGAATTTCCCAACTTCACTAATATATTTATTATATTTTCCCTTCTTTGGGAAAAATACTTTGCTAAACATTACTTATCAGTTCAACAGTTAAGATCCTAGAGTATTTCAATTGAAGAAATTTTTGGTTTGAAAGCTCTGCTAAAAAGAGTACCAGATTTTAAAATTTTGAGGGATCTTGGAAATCTTAAAGACCATCTAATCCAGTCACTTCATTTTACAAAAGAGGGCAAAGAACCATGGACCCAGTGGCCTTTAGGGTTTAACCTAACCAAAAGAATCTATAAATTAATAGCTATCAACCAACCTGGAGATAGTCTGAATGCTGAACGTTCATCGAGCTTGTCACCATGCCAATAATTGTGATAAGAATTTTGTTTGCATTATCTCATTTAATCTTCACATTATCCTGTGAAGGTTGGTGCTTTTGTTCTCCCCATTTATAGATGGGGAAATGAAGGTACAAAAAGGTGTAAGTGACACATCCCAGATCACAAAATCAGGAAATACCAGTGCTGGAACTCAAGAGTCACAAGATAACCATCACGCTATCTGGCTCTAGCTGATTAGTTAATAATGCTAATTTAAGATATGGGTTATATAAATTTAAAAGAGCCTCTAGAGGTACATATTTAGGCTGTGTCTCTGTCTTGAACATTATGATGCCATTTATAATTTAGTGGCTCAATAGATACTAAGTCATTAGAAGTCATTAGAAGCTATGAAATGCCAAGAAAGAGATGCTGACTTCTAGTCCTGTTCAACACTTGCTAACAGGACAAGCCTCTGAAAATCATTCTGAGCCTTGGTTTTCTTGGCTATTAATTGCAATCATAGAATTAATTTACTTCTCAATGTCTGGTGGTGTTAAAATTCTGTAGAAGTGTTTTATAAGATGACATGTAATAACATAATATACCGTTATTACTGTTTTATGCCATATTCTCTGCTTTCCTATTGACAAACAAATATATGAATAATACAATATACACTGAAAAGAAGTTCAGCCCTGGCAATTTACCTTTTTAAGTGCATGACTTCATTTTCATTTGAAAAATGCACTTACTGGAAATAGAAACCCTGTTCAGGGAGAGCAAAGGCGAATTTAACTGTTTACCCTTTTTCTTTCCATCTCAGTGCACATAGGGGATTTAAAAACTAATTTCTGTAGGTGTTCTAATGCAATTTGTGACTTTAGAAACAGTACCTATTATGTGATCAGGAAATCAAAGGGTGAAATAGGAGATTGGCATTAGCAGGTTAATGCAACTATATATCCAAATCAAAATATACCCTGCTGACTAAAAATAAAGGGCAGTTTTTAGTTGATATGGGTGCTAATAAATATATCCCTGGCTAGTGCACAGAGATAAAGTTTACTTTTATCTCTTACCTTCATCTGATTTTCCTCACTGGACTTCAGAACAAGTAATTTACCTTCTACAGTCCCATGAACTTCATATGGTCCGTATTAAATGCCATATATGCTAAGACAGCCTATCTGTTCTAGTCTTTAGAGGTGCCCCTTGCAGAATGAAAACATTTCAGCTTCCTCAGTAGTGAAACACTTGAGGTTACCCCTTTCTATTTGCTTTTGTTACATCCTGGATATTGACAGTAAGTGAAACTAAATAAATGTATAATAACCATAATCTTGGTTACTATCAAAATTCAGAGAGTATGAGAGTAAAAGCAAGAGCAAGAGAGAATTATAGTAAAGTATTAAAAATGTTCTCCCCCCAAAATACTTATCCTATTCTGAGACATAGCTAGATAAATCATCAATTATACTTTCTTTATATCTGGATGTAAAATATCAATAGGAAAGATGTTTATAATATTGTCTAAATCCATCATTAATATGAAAAAGCTGAAAATTATCCCCAAATATGACCTTTATAATGTAAAGTAGAAATCAATATAAAGTAATTTTTATTAAAAAGTACTTTGAAAGTCTAAAAATTAAATTGAGTTTTATTATTCCACAGCAGGGAATTTAAATGCTATTACAACATAGAGCCTAGATTGCCTTTAGTCAGTTGGCAATTGGCAGTCATGAGAGATCTGAATAATTCTGCCCTAAATGGAAGAATTTTTAAAAGACGGACTATGTTACACTGTTAATATGATGAAGTGGATTAAGATAACAGGTCATTCTGACTCATAAAATAATACACACTGACATTTTCTTCTTCTTGAAGACCAGCAAATTATAGACAAGTAATTCTCCTGAACCATGTTCTCTGTTCTTTCCTCTCAGCATATCACACTTATTATGAAAGTAAAAGTAATCATCATCATCATCATTAAATATGTTTGGAACCGACAAGAGCAAAAAGCTTTTAGCTCCTTTTGAAACTCAAGTGAAAAAACGTACAAAAAACAATCTCAAGCATTAGAGCTCCATACATTGAGGCATTTCCATGCCACAATAAGAAAATACAAGACAGGGCCCTTATTCTCTGTTTGTGGACAGGGAAGGAGTGAGATATAGTGAAAAGAGTCGAGAGAGAAAGATGTGGCTATAAATCCTATTTTATAATCTCAGGCAAATTATTTGAGCCTTTTGAGCTTCAACTTTCTCATAAATAAGAGGGGGATGAGAGTCCCTGCTTGCCAAGTTGTTGTAAAGATTGGATAGTTAACACACTAATGTGACTGACATCAAAAGAGCTCAGTAAATGCAAATCCCTCCACCTTGATGTCATTTGAGTATTTTACACGTATTCAATACAATTTAATTAAAAATACATATGTGCATTGAAGAAGCTAAAAATTCCTCAAAGCAAATGCATCATGAAGTGTTACTGCTGGTGTGAAGTGTGAGTTTATGTTAGAATAAGAGAGACGGTAACTAGCTTTTCAAATGTGAGCTTTGGTGAAAAGATTTTCGGGTGTCATTTTTATTAAATACCCCCCAATCCATTATAAATGTTGTGATTAAATCTAAAAATAATAACTGGATGTCTTAGTAAGCAGTATATCAATTGAACTTCATTAATTGTAATAATTTAAAAATTAATCATTGAGGAAAAATGATGTCATTCAACAATTGTAATTCATTGAATAGATAAGGTGTTAATATAATTAGGAATTTTAAAAATACATATTATGATTAGAATGTCTCAAAACTGTTTTTAAAATGTCCTTTCAACCTATTATATCTACTTCTGCTCTGATTAGATATAAAGTGAGTAAAGTTTTTATTGCTTTAATATCTGAAACACAAGAAAGTGAGGATTGACGTAATGTAGAATTTTAAATGGTCTTTTCAAGAACCAATTTTCAACCATTTAGAAGGAAAGAATATTGTCATTTTTATTACCACAATTTATTCTTTATGCAATAATTTTCTGGTTCAAGTAATATCTAGATATATCAGTATTCCAAGTCTCTAATGTTTGGATCAGGTATTAGAAACACTTGACAGTAATTCCAAACTGTGAGTTTTGAGCATGTAAGAGCTGATTGATAGAATCTAGCCTTCTCAGAGAATGCTCAAGCCCACCCAGAAAGAGTGGGTAGTTTTGGGAGGGTAAGAGAAATTCATAATTACAAATTTACCAAATGGATGCATAACCTCTCTTCCCTTAAATGAGATGATGATGGATGAGTAGGGTGGGTTTAAGTCTGAACATCCCCGTCACATGTGTAACATAATTGCAACATTTCTTTTCAGTTTCTGGACTCTCCCAGGGAAAAGTATATAGATTTGTTTGATTTGGAGATACAGGCTTAATTTTTAAGCACTATTGGTACCGTCAGGTAAAAATGTGAATTTTTAGTACAATAATATCTTGATGAATAAAGTATAAATTAGAAATAATTATGCATTTATTCAGACCTTATACTATGTGTATTTCCCACTGTCCAAAATATCAGAGAATCCTCAACTAGTAGTATAATGTAATTTTCCTCAAAAACAATACATAATTTGAAAAAGTAAATAGGTTGAGGTGCATTGTAAATTTCTACTAGATGTTACCATCGTGGTGGTAGGTCAAAGGATAGTAATAAAAATTGTTTATAATAATTGAGCATTATAGTGTGCCAGGCATTCTCTTAAGACCATTCTACATTGTTATCTCATTTAAACCTCATAACAATATTTGTAATAAGTTCTTTATTATAGCCATTTAAAAAATAAAAAGTTAACTTGCCCAAAGCCACCATCACTAACTAAGGATTTAAACTGTTTTCTCCCCGCCAGCGACCAATGTGGACTCTACAAACAATTGCAGACTGCATACTTGCTGACTTTAAAACCAGCTTTAGAATCTTCAACAATCGTTGAAGCAGTCGTTATTAAATGATAGGGTTTAAATGAGGAGTAATGCATGAGTACATGAGTAGGGAATACAACAAACTTGTTTTTTTTGACTGCCTGGTATGTATTTTCACATTTATTTAATGGATTCCTCCCAGTTACACTGAACTGTTATAGATAAGGAAATTGAAGCTCAGAAAAATTGAATAACTTGCCCAAGGGAGATTTGAGTGTAGGCTTCTCTGTTTCCATGGACTTTACTCTTCCTTTGTCAAACTGCCTGGTTACTTTGGCCATGAGATGTCTGGCACTCTCAGTCCTTCAGAACATGCCACCTCCTAGGAGCAAAACTTGGTCCTGGAGCAGCATAGAAAGATCTCTCCAGGTCCTTGTCTCCTGGGGATCATCCTGAAATTCCTTCAGCCAGAGGCTCCTGACCAAATCTTTTAGTACTTTATATATTTTTTTTCAGATATGTAAAACTTTATTTTTATTTATTTTTTTTATTTAACATCTTTATTGGAGTATAATTGCTTTACAGTGGTGTGTTAGTTTCTGCTGTATAACAAAGTGAATCAGCTATACATATACTTGTATCGCCATATGCCCTCCTTCTTGCGTCTCCCTCCCACCCTCCCTATCCCACCCCTCTAGGTGGTCACAAAGCACCGAGCTGATCTCCCTGTGCTATGCAGCTGCTTCTCACTAGCTATCTATTTTACATTTGGTAGTGTATATATGTCCATGCTACTCTGACTCATTTAACAAAACTGGTTATCTGATTCCCTCAATTTCTCCTAGATTCTTGTAGGAAACAACTGGCAGCGATAAGGACACGCTGGTGGCACACTGAGAAAATGCTAGGAAGAGGGAGGTGATTACAGGTCAAGCCGCATGCATTTCAATATTGTCCTGTGGTTGAGTCTGACACAGAGGTTGAGGAACTCAGAGAGGACCTGACGGCTGAGACCCTGCAGAGATAGACCCACCCTCCCAGACTGGAGGAGACTATTTTGCAGACAACACAAATCCTTTTCCTATTTATATGTGAGATCAGTGATGAAGCCCTGATCGAATTAAACATCTCTCTTTGCTACCATCATATCCTGTACACCTCTTCACACCTCCACCCTCCATATCTGTGGGTTCTGCATCATCCTTGGATTCATCCAATGGCAGATAGAAAATATTCCTCCCCACAAATTCCAGAAAGTTCCCAGAAGCAAAACTTAAATTGGCCTTGCACTGGAAACTATTTACATAGAATTTACATTGTATTTACAACTATTTACATAGCATTTACATTATATTCGGTATTAGAAGTCATCTAGAGATGATTTAAAGTATACAGGAGGATGTGCATAGGTTATATGCAAATACTCTGCCATTTTAGATAACGGACTTGAGCATCCTCGTATTTTGGAATTCAGGGTAGGGGTCCTGGAACCAATCCTCTACAGATACCGAGGGACACACGTACACATATACACACACAGATACACACAAATATGTCTACACACACATGTATGCACGCACACAGGCTTGTGCAAGCACACACCCCCCTTCATAATAAAAATAATGGAAAATGGAGGCTTCCCTGGTGGCGCAGTGGTTGAGAGTCCGCCTGCCGATGCAGTGGACAGGGGTTCGTGCCCCGGTCCGGGAGGATCCCACATGCCGCGGAGCGGCTGGGCCCGTGAACCATGGCCGCTGAGCCTGTGCGTCTGGAGCCTGTGCTCCGCAACAGGAGAGGCCACAACAGTGAGAGGCCCGCGTGCCGCAAAAAAAAAAAAATAATAATAATAATAATAATAATGGGAAATAGAACTGCTTTTCTTAAAATCATAGGTAGTTTCTTAGGTTTGGAAGAGATTCTAAAGGTTATCTGGGACAAACACACATACAGTGTTTACTATCTGTGCCAAGCACGAGCAATATCGAATCACTATATTATTATTATTTTTTTTCACTTTCAAATGATTTTAATGCTCACACAGATCAGCCTGACTCAGTATGGAAAGGCATGAATACCAGGAGGTGAAGGTCATTAGATGCCATTGGAGGCCTGTCACAAATACATGGTAAAATATTACCATTAGCAATCTGGATATTGGGATAAAGTGCATGCTTTTCTTTTTTGTGCTTTTCTGTCCTTTCTAAAATCTCTCCAATGAACATATATTATTTTTAAATCAGAGAAGAATACGTGTCTCTATCTATATACATATCTTTATGTATATTTAGGGACAGGCGCATTTATCTTGGAGAAACTGCTTATTTATGTCATCATCCACATTGACAGACCCAGCAAATGTAGAATCACTATATTATTCTTAGTATAGAATCACTGGCTTCCGCTCCTTCAAGTCCACTGGAGCAGAGCAGCAAGGAGAACAACTCAAGATGAAGAGACAGAAGTCTCCTAGAGAATGGTTTGGGTGAACAAATCGTCAGTAAAGGAATCATGTGTTTTCTCATTTCTTCTCTTTATTCTACTATCTTTAACATTTCCTTGGTTGCCTACTGTGACCAAGATATTGTTAAAATATGATCACATAGTAGACCTTGACCTCAAGGAATCTAATCTAGCAATCAATTGCAACTTCAAGATAAATAAAAGTAACAATATATAAAATGTATACTCAGCCATTTTGTTTTTTATACAATATTGATTTTCCATTTGTAATTACATAAATATTTTTGTGGGAATAGGGGACTAGTGCTTAATGTCTAAGAATTATCCATATTAGATTATACAAGACACAAAAATTGAAGAAACTTAACATCAGTAAAAGAAAAAAGAGACCAGTACCATCATATTTCTGTGAAATGATAGAAGTGTATAAAAAATATTCAGTAGATTTGGGAAAGTGTAATATGTTGACATATTAGAAGAATTTTTGTACAGAATAATATATATAAAGCATACACTTCACCCTAAATGGAATCAGTATGAAATATATTTGCTTTGCACACATATAACTATTAGCATTATCAATGAAATGCTTAAAATTAAAAAAATTTATTTGGTAAATTAAATATATATTATATGTTGCTAAACAGACTTCTCTTGCATACTTTATCCTAGAGTATCAGAGCCCATTAATCTTTTTTATCATCTGAGGAGCCTTTGATTCTTTTGCTCGAGCCTTAAATTACCAGCTTTAGGAAAGACATTTCAAGTATATTCTATTTAGTGCTTTTCAGCCTAAACTTAATGTTTGACTTGCAGGTAGTGTTCATTAAATCATATGTTCTAGCACCGATTTTGGATGACTTTTACTTTACTATACCATGTTCTCCTTAACCCAAGTCTACACTGCCTGGTTCTCTCAACTTAAAAGCAAAAACTCAAGTTTAACTTTGTGAAATCAGAGAGCAGTTTGATATCATACTGACCCTACATCCCTCTCCCCCTTCCCCCCTCCTCCTGCTTCCCTACCACACACACACACACACGCACACACACACAGACTCCTGGAACCATTACCTTAGAGTTATGAAGAAAGTGAAATTTAGAGAAGTTCGGGAAACTTGCCAAAGATTACTGAGATTATTCATTCTTGAGCCAAGATTAAAATTCACTTTTATGGTCTAGAATCAAATAGAAATATTTACCATAAACATTACTTGAATTCCAGCCTTAAACATTTTGTAGAACAAGGAAAGAATACAGATATAAATAAATGTTTCAAGGTTTAGTTTTGGGTAACAGGAAATGTTTCCTGGTGGAAAAAGATCAGGTTTGGAATCAGACAGATAGGAATCCAAGTCTTAGCTCCACCCCTTACTATTTGCATGACCCAGTGGTGATTATTTAACTCAAAACGGAAAACGGTAATGGCTATTTCTCACAGTTCTGATGAGAATTAGAAATTTGAAATACTTCATGTAAAGTGAATGCCTAGTGTATTTACATTTGATTTCGTGTTGTTGTTATTATTATCATTATCATCATTCATTCATTTCAGAACCAACTATGCTAATTTGATCAATGTCTAAAGATTGACATTTGCATCACGATTCTAAGTTGTCAGTGATTAGATTTCAAATACGCTGATGCAGACCACAGGAGGCAAACTTGCTGAATTCTGGTGATGAAATCTCAAAGGCAAGGCCTCCCAAATATCTGCATAATGGTCAGGAGGATTGTGAATCCATGACAGGTTGGATGGAGCCAGGAAGATTGTCTGTGACCTCAGAGATGTGAAGTTAGAAGAGTGGAAATTGACCAGGCTTCTAAGACTACAGTGCAGTCTAAATACATATAATCTAAACATGTTGTTAATCATCTGATACAATGTAGTTTCATTCTGAATACATAGAAAGAAAAAGAAAAATCATGATAAAAGAAAATGATCAGAGATGATCTCAAGGAAGAATAAACAGGTTCCCTTAAGGATAATTTAGGAAGCATAAGTTCAGAAGAGACAAGTCATTTAAATGCAACATTATGAGAAAGAGAGCAAAACACTTCCTTCCATAAGTCTCATTTCTTTTAATAAAGATGAGGTAAAGCAGATCATTTGTTTTGACCACACTTAAAGAAAAGACTGCCACCTGGTGAATATCTGAGGCCTTTTAAAATACATTAGTATTAGTTTAAACATCTGGCATGAACTCAAAAATAATAGTCATCCACTTTATATTATTTTCCTTTAATTTCATTAGATTACAGTTTTTCACACCACCATATTAGCAGAGGTTTTGTAAGGCACCATAAACATCACAAGTTTCCATGAAATTTATCCATTTTTACCTGGTACAAATGCATCTTTTACAGGTCACCTAATTCAGATGAAATATTACCAAGAAAAAGTAAACAAAAATTTATGAACCACCATGATATACTTCTTTGGATTTCTTCTTTACTTAATTCTATAGCAAAATGACAAAAATAATATCTTGGGATCACTATAATGCTGATACATTCCATTCTTTACAAATCTGATCCAAAAAGTCAAGAGCCGGGGAAAGTCATTTTTCATTCTATAACTAGTACTGTAGTCAGAGTCTGTTTTGATTTTCCCTGGGACTTAGCTTTTTCTGTATATTTTATCTGAGGCATGAGAGATAAGGAATTAATCCCCAAAGTTTTCTTCTTCTAGTAGCATGTTGCCACTCCACCTATCCTGGTAAATATTTTTGACACACGAAAGTGGAGGTTAAGAAGTCTCTTAGCTGGTTGCTACAGAACTTGTAAATTGCTTTAGTCTTTCATTGTTGTAGCTCTAGATTCAAGTTCACAGCTAAAGAAACTCAATGGAGGAAAGAAAAAAAACCATGATTCTTTCCCTTCACATGTGTATTTCGCAGCCCCCAGTCAAAAATCTAGGTAATATTTTCCTTATCTGTGGACGGAGGAAAGCCATCATTCCATTCAGAGGACTCAGTGCCTGTCACTTTATTTTTGCCGAGAAAGTCCAGCTATGGGGCTGACATGACTTAGCACCTGTCTTTTTTCATTAGTTTCACACTGTCATATCCTCGAATTTTTCCAAGCATTAGTTCAGTTATTTTTATTCAATCTCAGAAGAGAAGTTTTGTGAAACAAATTATTTCCATAGCACTCCTTAGTTTTAGAGCTATGTTTTTATCCTGAAAGACTGTTTTGGTGTCCTTGCCTTTCTTTGATACTTACCAACATAACACATTGTGTGACAGTGATGGATCATACTGTTATCCTCATTTGCGTTAACTTCCTAATTCTTCTTTTTCTTCTTTTTAAAAAATTTTTATTTTATATTGGAGTATAGTTGATTAACAGTGTTGTGTTAGTTTCAGGTGTATAGCAAAGTGATTCAGTTATACAAATACATGTATCAATTCTTTGTCAAATTCTTTTCCCATTTAGGTTATTACAGAATATTGAGTAGCGGTCCCTGTGCTACACAGTACGTCCTTGTTGGTTATCTATTTTAAATATAGCAGTGTGTACATGTCAATCCCAAACTCCCAATCTATCCCTCCCCCCTCCTCCCCCCCCATATTCATTAAGTAAGTTCTCTAAGTCTCTGAGTCTGTTTCTGTTTTGTAAATGAGTTCATCTGTATCATTTTTTTAAGATTCTGCATATAAGCAGTATCATATGATATTTGTCTTTCTCTGTCTGACTTACTTCACTTAATATGATAATCTCCAAGTCCATCCATGTTGCTGCAAATGGCATTATTTCATTCTTCTTAATGAAGCCTTTTTACCTTTAATTTTTCCCTTATGTGATTACTTATAAATATAAAAACTTTAATTAGCCGTGGTTGTTGTATTTTGGGTCTTTAAACAACAAAATCTTTTTCACTCTGTTATACTGTGATGGTCTTTGTAGTTCATTTTCTTCTCAAACTTATGAATACCAGCCTATTCCTTAGGCAGATTTTACTCTTCGAACCAAATAAAATTTTAGTCCTCTTTTCTTCTCCTGGCTACATAATACTACACACATTCTAGGTATTAAGTAACAGTTTGCTGAATAGATGGATGAACATGACAGATTAAAAACCCCCATCATCACTCATGAAAATAAAGCAGGCAAAGAACAATCTGGCAAGATAAAATCAAACATCAAGGAGCTTATAGGCATTAGTGAAGGTAGCACTTCTGATTTAGATCATATTCAGAATGAAAACAAAATTATTAATACCTTCATTATAAAATTTTCTGGGAATATATATTTTTTGAAGTTGGGCCTCTATTTCACCACCATGCTGTGTTATGACTGTAAGTGAAGTATTGCGTTCTGAGAAACCTCACCTCATCTTAAAAAGTTAAAGTTCCACGTGGAGCATGCAGACTTCCTTGAAGTAACTGCAGTATTTCCATAAAAGCCTGCAACTGGTTAAAAAAATATAAAGCACACTACCAATTTTGTAGATATTGAGAGAGAGAGAGAAAGAGAAAGCATGTGTATCTGGGTGAGAGAAAGACAATGTATATCTCTGGGTAGTCGGATTTAGGGGGAATTTTGCTTTTCCATTTGTACTTTTGATATTTTAAAAATCTTTAGGCAATAAGGGTATATAGCTTTTGTAATAAGAAAAAGTCAATGCTTGTCTTAAAGATCATAATGCTCCTGCACCTCACAACAGAAAAAGGCAGTGAATGAGAAAGAAGTTATTAACTATATGGGCAGGTTAGGCATAAATACAGAGTTGTTACCATTATAGTAATCAATGAAAGGGATATAAAATTTAGGAATCTTATACCCATTCAGCAGGCCCATTCTTTTAGGGTTCATAAATGAAATCTAAAGTTTTATTTAGTATTCTTAAATTTGATTTCCCATTATTAATAGAAAAATAAAAACCACAATGGTAATAATTGTGTTTTCATTTTTAATATCATCTAAGTAAAGGGTACTTTCTCCTCCTTACATTTATGAATCACTCCAACTCTGTCAAAGTTCTTTCATCATATTGAGGTGACTTGATCCTATGGGTAAACAGGCAATGCTGTTATCGCTAAAAGTGAAGCTGGCGAATGATGTGCTGGAGGCCACACTGATAGTTAGTGGATGAGCCAAGGTCACCTGACAACTCCGCTTTATCTCCTCTGCTCCTTCAGGGTAACCGATCCAACCTCACACCCACTTCATAATAGCCAGACATTCAGAATACTGCCCAGCACAGCCTTACGAACTTGTAGCCTTTAATATCTTCTTAGCCTCAACTGCTGGTTCCATATTTTCAATTTGCATCTCCTCATTCATGGCCTTTTGGATCAGCATGCTTTCCATCAGGATACACTATCGATGTAATTCTGCTGCATGTCTCACTGCCAGAAGAGCATCCATATGAAATTCTTTTTATATCTTCTCTGTTTAATAGGTGCTGTGACAGATAAAAGCTCTTAGAGTGAGTTTTCCACTTGAAGCATAGATGTTTTAAAGAAATTGAAGTCCTAACAACAACATGCAATGGAATTTTGCTGTACTGGATTGATGAGACCTTATTCCTATACTGCCACATTCCCCATATTTTGAGTGTTCATCAATCAGAGTGGATTAAGATGTGAGGATTCATGTCATTTGTCTCTACATTTCTGCCAAACATGCTCCATTCAATTTGGCAGACAAAATCCAGTGCTATATTTCCCATCGTCCTAAGAGTCTCAGGGCACTTGAAAATTACAGGCAAGCTTGATAATATTTGTTTAAATTTAACATAAAATAAGATCTCTTACTCCATGGAGCCTTGATTGGAACCTCAAATCACAGGACTTGACATAATTATATCAACTTTTATTCATTCATGTAAATCTACATTAATCATGTGCAGCACAGTTTAAACAAATCTATGAAGAAAAATATAAAACAGAAAAAATGAAGGTTTACCTTGGTGTGATTTTTTACTTCTGAAAGATTTGTTTTATTTCAAAATTATCTCTATAATAATTTAACAGTGTGTGTTCCTTTGTGTGTTTAAAATAAAATCATAAAATGAAAAACTGAGAAAGGAATTCATAAAACATAAGACAAAAATTAATAAAAATAATTCTATTTAATTCTGACTGATAAATCAACAAAGGACAATAAGGCAATTATGCAGTCTTCTGAATTTTATGCCTCATCTATATAGTGAAACTAGCACCCTTTATTTTTGTTGGAACTAAATCCTTTTGGAAAAGCAACTTAGCGACGTTTAGCAAACGCAAAACCAAAGAAAAGGGTATTCATATTTAACCACTCTTTCATGTATTCAAAATGGAGGTGATTAAGTAAATTACAGTGTATTTTTAATTGAAATATTGCACAATCATCACAATAATATTTTAAAGTTTTAAAATCTATCATGGGATAAATAAATATCAAATAACAACTGAATTCCATATGGATTAAATAAATAACATTATAATTAATTTAAATATGATGCAAATACTAAATCTCTTTAGGAAGAGTTAGGGGTTTTCATGTGGACAAGACTGTCTCAGCTTAAAAGTAAAGCAGATATTTAGCTTATACAAAACCCTATACACATGGCTTTCATTCTCAAAGATTGGTGACCTATTTTCATGAATGAATGTCTGGGCTACACTGAGCAATATTAGGGGAAAAAAAGACTGATAAATTTGCTGAGGTGAAAATAACATTAACAGTCTTCATAATAAAAATTTGCATAAAACCTAAAACATGGAAAATATTTGAAATAAATACGATTGATTAAAAAAAGGTAAATAAATACATTTTTAAAATAACAATGAAGAAAAACAGGTGAGATCTACCATTCAAGGAACATATTATTCCAATCTTTCACAAACATTTCTAATTTTATGAAACTGATACAGCCTTGGCATCAAAATCAGAAGAGGACAGTGTGAGAAAGGAAAATTATGGTCCATCAAAAATTAAATGCAAAATCTAAAGCAATTATTAGAAAAATCTATTAATGTAATTCGCTACTTTGACAGGTAAAGGAGAAGGAAATGTATGATTATCTCACTAGATGCCAAAAAAATAAAGCATTTGATAAAATGTTTATCCTTACATGTTAAGAAAAAAAAAAAAACCAACTAAGCAAACCAAGAATGAAATAGACAAAAAACTTCCCTTAACTTGATTGAGTCTACCCAAAACCTACATCTTATATTATTCTGAATAGTGAAATATTAAAAACATTCATGTTACTATCAATAACAAAATAAAGATTCTCAATATTGTTCTTCCATACAACAATCTGCTGGAGGTTCTATTTTGAATAACCAAAAAAGTAAAAATAAAAGATATAAAGACTAGAAGAAATAAAAAACATATTCAGCTAGTTTGTCTACATAAAACCAAAATGTAATCTACATATTATTATAATTAATTAGTTTATGCAAGTCATGGCATGAAACATTAATCTAGAAAACTGTCCTTCCATTAAATTGGCCAAATACTCTAATCATACTCATGCTTCAGGATCTTCGCACTTGCTGTTCTCTCTTCCAGGAATGCTCTGCCCTTAGATGTAAGCTTAGCTTGCTCTCTAAATTTCCTCACCCTTCTATTCGAATGTCATCATAGCAGTAAGACTTCCCTGTCACCCTACATAGGGCAGCAGCCTCTCCTTGCCTCTGACACTCTTTATTTCCTCTTACTCCACTGTACTTTTCTCCATGGCCTTTACTGTTTGAGATTTCTTCATTCATTGATTTAAGCATCCACTTGTTCATTCATGTTGTGTCTTTCCCTCCCCTCTCTTTCTAGAATGCAATTAGAATAAAGGTGAGGATTTTGTCTGTTCTGTTCACTGCTGCATTCCCCAAACTTTGAAGAGTGACTGGTATAAAATGGGTGCCCCAAAGTATTACTGAATAGCTGGAGGCTGGAAGAATAAAAATGGACACATATAGACTATAATTAACATGAGAACAGCCAACCTTCAGGGAGTACATATATGCCAAATGAGAAGAACACTGGGCTTAAGTTTGATCCCTAAAGAAACAGTGTTCAACGGATGAATAGGAGAAGGGTCCCCAGTGAGTGAGACTGAGAAAAAGCAACCAGAGAAAGTGATGCTGATAGTGATGATGATAATTATAGTAATTACACTAGCTTTTGTTTCATCAAACATTATGTACTGATACAAAACACTTTCATATTCATTATTATTCTGTATTACTTTTTGAATCCTTAAAAAAACCCTATGAGGTAAAGACTATAATAATCTCCAGTTTATAGATGAGAAAATTGACGTTTAGGGGGTTAAATAATGTTTCCAAAGCTACAAACCATTAGTGGGACAGCCAGGATTTGAGTCAATACACTACCCAGTTATGGAAGTCAAAGGACTGGTGACTTTCAAAAAAAAGGGACAGGGATAAACACTATCAAGTGAAACTAAAATTAGAATCTCTGATCAGAATTTGTGTAATTCTTTTAAAATTAAGTATACACTTGGCCCGTTGAGCTACATTCTCTACCAATAAAAGATTTCACTTGGATATCATTTAATAGATTCTCCTTCAATGTAACAGATATAAAGAGACAGAGAGTTTTAAAAATAAAAGTGATGTCTGTGAACTAAACGATCTGGGAGTCAGTGATAGCAATCCTCTCACTATTTTAGTGATTAAACCTAGCCAAAGCTGGTGGTGATTTAAAGTTGCTCTTTGTTTGATGTCGCCCTAGGAGTCGAAATAGATTTCTCCAGTTCTTTATCCAAGATGCAAATGATATTTAATAGCTATTATTTATGGTATGTCTATAGCAGTATACAACATAGTCTATGCCATTTTAGGAGATACACAGTTTAGATTTTCAGTCATGAAAAGTACACATTCCAAGCTTCGACATCTACACTAATGAAACTGGCCCACCAGGAAATAATTGTCCTACTTTTCAGATGAATCAAGCACTATAATTGGGATTGTGTTTATGTGAGGAGAAACAAATCAATCTGGCAAAACTGAACAAGACTGTTTTATGCTTTCTCCTAACAATCTTAGGCTTGTCACATAACACTAGTCCCTTCCTGTTATTTAGTGATTTGTAGATACCACATGCTTTCATGTTGCCCTGCAACATGATATCTTCACTGCAGCCCTATGTGTATTAACTTTGAGAAGACTTTGATATATATTTCTCCAGTTCTTATTCCACAAGGAGAAATATCCTGAATGAATGTCCAGATTTCAAAATGGGAAACTGGAAATGTGGAGAAGTTAACTGGCTTTGTCATTCTCACGCAACTGAAAATGGTTGAAGCAGGATGGAATGCTCACTCTTGATGCCTGAGCTATTTCCAGGACCTCACAGCTGCCTTACTTACAAGATATATAGTTTGTTGATGAAGAATTTAGACCCAGGAGTCAAGCTGCGTGGACTTCTGTGTGACCATGGGCAAACTATTGCACTTCTCTAAGGCCTATTCTGTTTGTCAAAAGAGGATTACAGTAACACCTAATTCCAAAAATGATTTTGAAGATTAACTAAGATGTGGCATGGAAAGCTCCTGGCACGGGGCATGGCGCATGATAAGTGCTTCATACATGTTAGTTGTTACTTGTGTCACTGTAATCAGACTCCAAGCATATTTGTATTAACAGTATCACCGAGTTGAAATGATTTTTGCCAGATCCTTGTTCATTTGGTTCAAGTGGGCTTCATAGTTCTAAAATAAATCTGTTATCCACGTTATTGTAGAAATATATTCACTATGTGCGTCCTACACCTATTCAAATCAATACAAACTATATCTTTTTGCTGGTTTTTTTTTTTTTTTTTTTTTTGCTGGTATTTTTAATTCAAGGTAGACTTGAAATAGGCTTACCATAAAAATACATAATCAATGCAATTTAAAATGAATATTAACTTTAAAAAAGTAGAAATAGTTATTAATGTTACATTATTTATATTTATATACTGGATGTATCACTGACCAAAGCTTGGGTAAAGTTATTATAAATAGTTTGTATGAGAGCACTTAAAGGAGATAAGAGAATCGTAAATTGTATAATCTGCACTCTCATTCTTCACTTTTCCCACAAACTCCTCTTTTTATTTTATTTTATTTTTTTTTTACAAACTCTTCTTTTAAAAAATTTATATTTATCTCTTCTTGTAAAAAGCTAATAACAATACCTTCCCTTTCCCCTGCCTCCATTTAAAGAAAAAAATGCCAGGTTAATGAGAGTTCAGTTTTACTAAAGGGCATCATAGAAATCATAAGGTTTGAGTTGGGTCTTGAAGGTTTGGTAGAATTTGATAAGTGGGAGGGAATAGGCAGAAGTCAACAAGAAAACTATGAATGGAAAGTTTGACACTGAAATGATTGGGCCATGGGATGCCTGTCAGGGTGGAGTACAATTTAGATTTGAATACACAGGGTGGGACATGATTATTAGAGGTCTTTGTTTATCAAATAAAGTAGTTAAGCTATAATTAGGTAATACCAAGGACAGTCTCTGTCCTAGGTTCTTTAAACAACCTAAAATAAGGAGCCTTTATGTAAATAACTATGTAGAACTCTCCAACAGGGCAAAATGAGACCTCAGGGGCAACCCTCCAAATTGATACATACAGCATGCATTCGAGTTCAAATATTCAATAGCATCATAATATTTCATGTAGAAATATTCCACAGTTTGTTCAACCTTTCTCTTTCGAAAAACATTCAGGTGATACCCAAGTTTCTATCATGACAAACAATGATGATATAAATGCATAGTCTCAAGGTGCCTGATTTTCTGTAGGAAGGGCTCCCTAACTAAGACTATGGTGCTTAGAATTTATGTAAGTGCCAGAAACTTTCCAGCAAGGCTGTTATAATTTGCATTCCTCTTGCTTTTGATGAATGTGGGTGCAGCAGCTCCTTAAATTTGGCAAAATAATTGTAGTTCATTATTATATTTCCTTTCCCTGTCTATTAATGAGAAAGATCATTCATGTTTCTGACCTTTTTTTTCCTTCCAGTTTTATTGAGATAAAATTGACATACAGCACCGTATACGTTTATGATAACGTTTAGCATAATTATTTGACTTACATAATCGTGAAATGATGATCACGATCCATCATCTCATACAGACACAAAATAAAAGAAGAAAATATTTTTCCTTCTGATGACAGTTCTTAGGATTTGCTCTCTTAACAACTTTCATATATAACATGCAACAGTGACAATTATATTTATCATGTTGTACATTACATTGCTAGTACTTATTTATCTTGTAACTGGAAGGTTGTACCTTTTGACTGTCTTAATCTATTTCCCCCTCCCCCTAACCCCTACCTCTGGTAACAAGAAATCTGATCTCTTTTTCCATAGGTTTGTTGTTGGTTTTTGTTTGTTTGTTTTTAAGTATAATGGACCTACAACCTTATGTTAGTTCTTGGTTCACAACACAGTGACGGATGTTTCTAACATTATAAAATGATGACCATGATAAATCTAGTTACCATCTGTCACCATACAAAGCTATATTCCCCATGCTGTACATTTCATCCCTGTGATTCATTTATTTCGTAATTTATATTTGTGCCTCTCAATTTCACTCACCAATTTCACTCACCCCTGACCCTCTTGCCTCTGGCAACCACTTGTTCATATTTTCGGTATCTGTGACTCTGTTTCTGTTTTGTTATGTTTGTTCATTCGTTTTGTTTTGATTTTCTTCTGTGAAAATCTTGGGTCATTCTACTTGAGAACTGTAAAACCAAATATGTAGTTTTCCATATTCTGTGTTTCCAATCTTGCTTTAAGAGTTCTCCCCAACCCTTGGGCTATACAACTATTTTTTAAAATTCTTTTTCTAAACTTGTGTTGCTTTTTGTTTTTACATTTAAATATTTACTCCATCTCAAATTTAATGTTATGAAATGAGATATGCACTAATTTTGTTTGTTTGGGGTAGAAAATTGTTTCAGTAAATGAACCACTATTTCCAATTGAATAGAAATTTTACTTTTTCACATATCAAGTTCCCATATAAAATAAGAAGTAATTCTGGGGACTTCCCTGGTGGCACAGTGGTTAAGCATCCGCCTGCCAATACAGGGGACATGGGTTCGAGCCCTGGTCCGGGAAGATCCCACATGCCCCAGAGCAACTGAGCCTGTGCACCACAACTACTGAGCCTGCGCTCTAAAGCCTGTGCTCCGCAACAAGAGAAGCCACCGCAATGAGAAGCCCGCGCACCACAACGAAGAGTAGTCCCCGCTCGCCGTAACTAGAGAAAGCCCACGTGCAGCAACGAAGACCCAACGCAGCCAAAAATTAATTAATTAATTAATTTTTTTTAAAAAAGAAGAAGTAATTCTGGTAAAATTCTATTCACCTGATCCCATATTTCTTGCTATATATTCTTGGACCATAGCCTTCATATCATAATTTTTGAAACACTTGGTTATATATTCCTCCATATAAACTAATAAAATAGTTTTATCAAGTTATAAACAAAACAACATAAGTAAAAAAGATTCTGAATAAAATGCACATATTTATTTTGAGACAATCGACATAATTAAGATATTAGGTCTTCTTATTCAGAACATAATATTGTATTTTCCCCATATTTTGGATTTTTGTGCAAGTTCATGTGTGAGTATATATGTATGTGTGTGTATGTGCATGTTTATGAAAATTTCAAGTTCTAAATAACTGATGTTAAATTAATTTTTAAATATAACTCTTAAGTTGAAACTCCCTTATGTTGGTTTGAATTAGAAGGTCGTCTGGGTGATTGAGAGAGGTAAATTTGATAGTCATAATCCTGAGTTTCAAAAAATGTAGGTTTCAATACATTATATAAAAACATTAAAGTTAAAAAGCAAGATGAAACTGAAGATTTTAACAAATTTTTTTTGAAGTACTTGAAAAAAAATTCTCATAAATTTTCACTTACTGTGCTCTCAACTGGAGTATAAAAATAGTTTTTGAGTCATAGAAATTTCATGTTACAGGGGATAACCTCTTTCATATAACAGAAATATTAAGGGACTTTCACAAGATAATATAACTAATTGAGTACAGCCAGATTAGAATATGGATCTATTTAATCTTAATAATTTAGGATACATCAAATAATATTATATAAGTAAATTTCTTTTACTCAATTTATACAACCCGGTTTATTAAATGCTGAATGCAAGGGAATGAATTGTTTTAAATTGGCTGAACGTCACTCCAGGATGAATTTCTCTTCTAGAAATGTATACTTCAGGATTAATAGTTCAAAAATGTATATGTTAGTCACAAAGAGACATTTCTATATTTGGGTAAGATGTCACATATGCCTCAGACTGGTGCCGAGTCATTTCAAGGTAAAGCATTTGGTTGAATTTGAGAAAAGCTATCAGTTTATGGGTTAATAGTTAATCACTTAAACTGATTAATGGGTGTTAATTAGCATATGTGTCGGTCAGTCATTGTGAATGCTATGTGACATGAAAATGATTCAGTTAATAATGTAACTAATATTATGATAAGGTTGAGAAAAAGACGTTGAACAAATACTCATTCTAAATCTTAGACAGAAGAAAAGCCAGAGCAAACTTCCAGCTATGCAACATAAGAAACAGGGACATGAATTTGGTTTCCAGATCCTCTTTTAACTGCCTCTTATACTTAGTTGTAGATTACTGGGTCAACTGTATAATTCAATCAGTTGGAATTTGTTAAACTGTGAAGTGTGTTGTTTGTTTACGAGTAATGTGAGTATAATTTTCATGCATGTATGTTTGCCTGGGTGTAGTGTTTTTATGTCTGTAGAGTTTACTTCAGCTAAAATAAGTCAAGCATAGTGTGATTTTTATCTACAGGGTTATCCTCATGATCTTCGTATCTATCCTTAAATATGCCAAATGGCAAATTTGAAAAATTTGGAAAAATACAATATTTCTATCAAAACCATTTTTAGGTAATAGCTACCAAGCACTTCTAGTGACCTATTTATTTATTTTAATGTTAGAAAAATGTGCTTTTCACTTGTAATGTTGGGACCACAAAAGGAAAGAGGGAGAGTTGCATATTGAAGATATTGAATAAAGCGAAGCACAGGATGGAGACAGAAAATAGACTTGTGAATCAAGCATGAAAAAGAGGGAGCAAGTCCATCTTCTGCATTTTCTAAATGTTTCTGAGATCAAATGCCTTATATTTTAGACTTCTTTAAATTTCTGAGTATTTAGTAGATAGCAAAGTGGCTACTCAATGGATAAATTTCTCAGCTGTGGGAGCTCAGCAAACAGCAGTCTCTCAGCTTGCTGCCCTCTTCCTGTCTTCAATATCACCATCTTCCAAGGAAAGAGGTAGTGTGGATGGCACTCTCATCTTTCCAGTGAAGTCAGTAAGAAGTGGCCTTTTATCAATTGTTATTCATAGCCAGCTAACAGACCGAAAAGAGGGGCAAGTTCATTGGCTCTTATTTGATTTAGGACTTCTCTGAAAGTCCCCTTTCAGGGCAAGATTTTGCAAATGTGCCATTAGCCCATGGCCATTCTGTAATGGAACTTTGAATTGTTTAGTTCTGTTGACCAGCTTTCCCTCCCAGAAAAGTAGACATTAAAGAAAGTGAAATCTGAACTGGAAGGTATCTCAGGGCATCTGGACTAGACCTCTCTTATTTTCTGATATCTTTGCTTTGAATTGTTCTAATCCATGCTTGTTCTCCCTCACACCCCCAGCACCGCTTGATGGGTCACATGCACAGCCTCTCCTTTTCCATTGCTACAACCCTAGTTCAGACTGCACTCGTTACCAGGCTCCGTTATCTGCCTCTACCCATCTGCTTAATTCAATCATCAAAATATGCTAGCGTGATGTTAATACTTCAGAATTACTCCATCACTCTCCTGGTTCAATTCTTCTATGACTCCACCAATGTCTACAAAATAATGCGATTCAAAACCTTCCCTCATCTTGCCCTGATCTACACTGAGGCATTTTATGATTATTTATCTCTATATGATTTATCCCATACTCTAAAGAAAGTATTTGCTATGAGTCCATTTTTCTTATTTTCTTCTTGTTGTCATTTTTCAGGCAACTTTTCTACATTGCTAGTTCCAACCAATCTTAAGTTTAAATTCCTCCTAAAATCCTTTTCTAATTCTACCAAGTAAAAATAATGTCTTCTCTAAATTCATTTCCCTTTTGCTTTATTCATACTCTCCTTAGGGAATTTACTAATTTTTTATGCTAAAACCATTTGCACAGTATTATACTGTGTGTGTGTGTATGCAGGTGTGTGGGTTTGCGTGCACACGCACCATATTTTTAGGACTAAGGAGAATAATTATGATTATCCTCAGAGAAGTATAAAAGGCCTTAGACAAATTCAATACCCAACCCTGATAATAAATAATGAATAATCCAATTCAAAATGATTGCTTAACAAGTTGAATGGTGTAAATAAATAGATGGATAGATAGATTGATAGATAAATAACTGGGAATACCAAGTATAATTTGTGGTGGGCATGAAAATTGGTATCACTGCTTAAGAAAATTGTTTGACCCAGAAATTCCATTGCTAGATACAAGACCAACAGACATGGACAAAAATGTGCATAGGAGCAATATTCTGAATAGCCACAGACTGGAAACCACACAAATATCATCAAAAATAGAATGGTAAATAAATTGTGCTGTATTCATAAATCAGAGTATTTTGCAGAATTGAAGTAACAAAAACGATTGCTACTAACAATATGGATATATTTCAAAGAGCTAATGTGGAACGGAGAAAGCTAGACATAAAAAGTACATACTTCGTTTATATAAAGTTAAAAAGTATGTGAAAGTAATCTGTGGTCATAGCAGTTAGATTTGTGATTACAAAATGGAATGACTGGGAGGTGACAAGAGGGAGGTCCCTGGGGTGCAGGCACTCTTCTAGATTTATTTTTTATAAATTTATTTATTTTATTTTTGGCTGCATTGGGTCTACGTTGCTGCACGTGGGCTTTCTCTAGTTGCAGCAAGCGGGGGCTACCCTTCGTTGCGGTGCATGGGCTTCTTCTCATTGCGGTGGCTTCTCTTGTCGGGAAGCACCGGCTCTAGGAGCGCAGGCTTCAGTAGTTGTGGCATGCGGGCTCAGTAGTTGTGGTGCACGGGCTTAGTTGCTCTCGGGCATGTGGGATCTTCCCGGACCAGGGCTGAAACCCGTGTTCCCTGCATTGGCATGCAGATTCTTAACCACTGTGCCACCAGGGAAGTCCTCATCTAGATTTTTGTCTGTGTCTTGTCACACAGGTGTGTTCAGGTTTTAAAAAAGGTTTCAAGCTGTACACTGATCTCTGTGCATTTTACTGTATGTATGTATGCTATACCTCAATAACAAGTTCAAAATGAATAATTATTGCAATGAATCAAAATATATTGAATAAAATAAAGGAAGAATCCATGGGTTCATTAGTAATACTCAATAATTAAGAGGAGAAGAGAGCAAAATTGTACATACTGAAGAATGCCAATTACTAAACTTAGAAGTGATGGAAGAATAAGAAAGCCCCCAATTTTCAGACTCCATGTAATAATTGATTCAGGTGTGTAAATAGCACTCAATAACAGGCAATTGTTTAAGTGTTTTTGTTTTATTGTTATTTTTCAATGCAATGCTTACCCTCTGGGACCTGGATAAACAATCACGTGTGCCTGCTGGGCTGACCTGTCAGAGTCCCAGCACACTACTGTCTGTTAAGTGTATATAGTTTGTGTGTTTTGTTTGAATATAACTGGTGAAAGTGATGGTTTTTTTAAAAAAGCAGTAGTGATTTGGGGTTTTTTTGAGTTTTGTTTTGCTACTTCATTCCATTCTTGACCAAAGCTTCCTTTAAGTCATTTATTATGGAAAATTGTCACACTAACTTAAAGGGAGGGGTGGGGGAAATACATAAATTGTCTTCTAAAAAATTAAATAAAATACTGAATATGTTAAAAATATGTATATATATATATATATATAGTGTGTGTGTGTGTCTTATGAATTAAATGGATATTCAAAATGGCCAGATGAATTAAAAGCATTTGAGTTTAATTATTCTCATATAAAGATAACACCTCTACTTAAAAGTAGTGCTACTGAAGTTTCATATGACTTTTGTTTTTCTCTACATAGTTGTTTTCTTTTGATCCTTTTGTGGTTTTAATCATATTTGACCAGCAGCATATTTTAATGTGACATGTCATCACTTTTTCTGCCATTCCTGTTTAACTTGTCCTTATGTAGCATTTATTTTCATAGAGGCCTCTATGACTTTGCCCCAGCAGGAAGAAATACTAAACCAAAAATTGTAAAGCAGCAGGATGTAGTGCAGTACGTACAGGCCTGGGTGTCAGACAGATGGACCTAGGTTCAAATAGCAGGATTCCCACTTACTCACCAAGACACCATGTCTATAAAATGTGAATAATGAATAGTGAGGGTGGATGTGCTTTAGGCCTACTAAATAGTGCCTATTAAATTATTTTTGTCATTACCATTCCTAGAGTATAACCCAAAGGAAATTGTTCATAAGCGCATTGGTGACCTGATTCATTGGGAAGCATTTCTTTCTTATTTTTTTCTTTTTTAATAGCTTTATTGCAATATAATTCACATACCATAACATTCACCCACTTAAAGTATACTATTCGGTGATTTTTAGTATATTCACAGGGTTGTGCAACCATAACTACAATATTAGAACATTTTTATCACCCTCAAAAGAAACTTTGTGTCCTTTAGCAGTCACCTCCCATCCCTTCCATTACCCCCAAGCCTAGGCAATCACTACTTTCTCCGTATACAGATTTGCCTATTTTGGATATTTTATAAAAATGGAATCATACAATATGTGATCTTTCGTGACTGGCTTCTTTCACTTAGCATAATGTTTTTAAGGTTCTTCCACAGGAAGCATTTATTTCTAATAACAGCGATGTTAGAATGGGGCACCACTTGTCATCTGGAAAATACACCATAAAGAAATGGATGAAAACAGAAAGCAGAGGGGCTAGCACTCTTGCGTTCTTCTGCCACCTGTAATCGCAGGGTGGATCTTAGGACTGCAGAAGATAAAACACTAACAAACAAGCAAAAACCCTGACTGAAGAATTTAAAACCTTCTATTGCAGAGGAAGATCTTGGGTTTAAAACAAATCATTAACTATTTTGTAGCGTCTTTCTTATTATTTAGGGAGCCCATATCACTGGGAAAGAAAAGCAAAGATTGTCAGCCAGAAAATAAGTTGGGAGCAAGAAAGTCTTTTATCAAGAGTTTCCATAGGCACTGAGTTTAAGATATCATGAAATGTCACAATTCGGATTAAACAAAGAATAATGTGTCATTCTATTGCAGAGCTATTTTTTGTTTAATTTTCTAATGTCTTTTGAGGGGAAAAAAGCCCTATCTCTCCTGCAAAAAAACCAAAAACCTGGAAAAAGACTTATGAATCTTGTTCAACATTGCTATAGCGTGTTGTTTAAATTCACAGGCTTGAGCAAATGCGTTACTACTCACGACCTCTGCTTTCTTCTTTCTAGGTGCCTCCCATACTCCTTGATAAGCAGTTCTCTGAATTCACTCCGGACATTACACCCATCATTTTGGCAGCCCATACAAATAATTACGAGATAATAAAACTTTTGGTTCAGAAAGGCGTCTCGGTGCCCAGACCCCACGAGGTCCGCTGTAACTGCGTCGAATGCGTGTCCAGCTCGGATGTGGACAGTCTCCGCCACTCCCGCTCCAGACTCAACATCTACAAGGCCCTGGCCAGCCCCTCTCTCATCGCCCTGTCCAGTGAAGACCCCTTTCTTACAGCCTTTCAGTTAAGTTGGGAGCTCCAGGAACTGAGTAAGGTGGAAAATGAATTCAAGTCAGAGTATGAGGAGCTGTCACGACAGTGCAAACAATTTGCTAAGGACCTACTGGATCAGACAAGAAGTTCCCGCGAGCTGGAAATCATTCTTAATTACCGCGATGACAACAGTCTCCTAGAAGAACAAAGTGGAAATGATCTCGCGAGACTCAAATTGGCCATTAAGTACCGTCAGAAAGAGGTGAGTTTTGCCAGACTTTATCCATCAAAATGCCACAGAATTTAAATGGCACTGAGGGAAATTGGTACTCCAAAATTAGGTTGGGGGTTCAAAGCATTTTCTGTTTAACTGTAAGTGGATGATATTTATTGTCTGCCAGATTACAGATGATGAAACACATTGAAGAGTGGCGGTAAGTAGGTTAATAATTAGTGATGGTTTTTGACATCTGTGTTAAAATGTACACATTTAATGGTGTGTGATGGTAAAACTAATGAATTTTAGAATCTCTGCACTAAGAGTTCTGGTTCTGCCATTTATAAGTTTTGCTACTTTAGAGGGTCACACAGATCTCTTTGAGTTTCGGTTTTCTCATCTGCTTAATGGACTTTGATTATATATATATATTTCTTTATACATATAAAATATTTTACTCACAGAGTTGTAGGAAGTGTAAAATGAGTGGATGTGTGTGAAGGCTCTTAGTAAATTATAAGGTATGATCCTAATAAAATACATTATTAGAAGTTATTAATAAAGGAAAGCCTTTAGTCCAACAGCAGATGAAAATACTAAAACTTCATATCTGGCTTAGTTTCTTGATTTGTCGGGAATGAGAAGTTAAGAAGTCAATTGCAAATTGCAGAAGAGTAATAAATTTTTCATTAGATTTCCATGGATTTGAACATTAAATAAGGAAAATTCAGATCTATTACACTTATCACCTAGTGTAATTGCTTTTTGTTTCCATCACTGATTTTGAGTAAGTTCTCAAAAATCTATTTACCTCTACCTCCAGAAAATATTGGTTTTCTTTTCATTGGTGAATTATAGTAATTGTTCTAGAACAAAAGTTGGAAAAAACTATGTATGTAATATAAGATGAAAAAGAAAGAGAAAAAGAAACTTCTGAAAAAAAAGTATTCTTTTTTTAACTTGGCCCTAAATATTCTACATTAGCACTGGTTGCTTTATCTATTGCTACTTACTAAATACTTAAGATTGAAGGTACCTGAATTTGCTTCTTTGAGTTTTTCCTGTAGTTCTTTGGCCAGTTGTCATGGGAGTCTAAAAGTAATTAACAATCTTTTCCCTGAACAACAAAGGAAACAGCTTCTTTCCTGTGCATTCCCACTGATTCTAAAAATCACATGTACTAGTATCAGCTCATTTTTTTAGGGTATCATGTTTAGGACTCAGGGCTCTTTTTTTTTTAAGGGACTAGAATAATTTTAATATGCAAATAGAAGAAACTGATGAAAAATTTCACATGATTAAAGATTGTAAAATACTAAATATGAAACTTACAAATACACCAGATAGATTTAATTGATATTTATAGGACATCCCATCCAAAAAACAGCAGATTACACTTTCTTCTCAAGTGCACATGGAACATTCTCCAGGGTAGATCACATCTTGGGTCACAAATCAAGCCTCAGTAAATTTAAGAAAATTGAAATCATATCAAGCATCTTGCCTGACCACAACGCTATGAGATTAGAAATGAATTACAGGGGAAAAAACGTAAAAAACACAAACATGTGGAGGCTAAACAATATGTTACTAAATAACCAAAAG
>NC_041226.1:13952381-13952519 GCF_002837175.3 Physeter macrocephalus | reverse complement strand
CTGGTTCTTTGAGAAGATAAACAAAATTGATAAACCATTAGCCAGACTCATCAAGAAAAAGAGGGATAGGACGCAAATCAATAAAGTTAGAAATGAAAAGGGAGAAGTTACAACAGACACCGCAGAAATACAAAGCAT
>NC_041226.1:13882163-13952065 GCF_002837175.3 Physeter macrocephalus | reverse complement strand
AAAATTACAGACCAATATCACTGATGAATATAGATGCAAAAATCCTCAACAAAATACTAGCCAACAGAATCCAACAACACATTAAAAGAATCATACACACACACACACAAAGAAAGAAACTTACAAGTAATTGCATGCATTAGAACTGATAAAACATTACATATACATTGTTCTCTGTTTTGTTCTTGAGCCACTAAAAATGTTCATTCCTACTGAACATTTTTTTCTTTGCTTAGATTCTTTTGTATATTTTAGGAATATACAAAACGAACTCAACTTCAAAGCCTATTGAACAAAAGCCACAAATTTAGTCCCTAGCTAGATATGTCAGAAGCAAAGGAATAGAAAGCATTTGATAATTTCTAACACTTCTTTCAAGATGCTTATACTTTTTGCTCATATGAAGTTTGGGAATTGGAAGGTGATAGAACCTAACATTGCAGCAGGGTGAAGGAAGGCTAAAAACGTATAACATGTAATAAGAAAATAAGAATTTGTAATGCCTTTTAAAAGATACATTTTTAAAAGACCCTGCCTTTGCATTTTCTATTTTAATCTTTTGCGATTACATTGGAGAAAAAAATTAAAATTCTTAGAGTGTTGTTCTGGAGTATCTTTCATTCAATATTAAAGAGCATATTTCCCTGGAGTTGACAGTTTTTCCAGAGCAAAGTAATGTTGGATGGCTAATAGCATTATAAAATCGAGAATAAGATTTTACTTTCATATAAATTCTTTGAAATCATAGGTTGTGTTTTATGAAACATATTCCTAAATTATTCAGAAATTATTGATTTCAAAATATTTAAGATCTTCTAGTAGGATCATGTGTCTTAAATGAAACTCTGCTTTAACATAAATGTCTTGCCTTGTTACCATTTAACCACAAGTTTTCCTTATTTCAGTCTACAAAAGATTGAGGTTTGTCTTTGGTCCATCTCTTACATTTTTGGAATACCTTCCCATTAATCTTCACATGGCTGAGTCCTACTCAGTCTTTAAAGTTCATCTCAGGTCTCTGCTCCCCCAGGGAGATTCCATGAAGCAATCCCCCTCCATACAGTCTCTGGGATAAATGCCTTCATTATGCACATTCTAGATCATATTGTATTGCTACATTTCACTTGCCTTCTCTAGGCTGTGAATGTCAGGAACACATTTGTCTCATTCACCAGTCCTACCTCAGTACGTGATAGAGAAAAGATGCTCCATGTGAACTGATCTCAATATGTTCAATATGAATGCACTTGAATGAAGTTAAAGAATTTCTTAGTTCTGGAAGGCTCCCTGCATGTTTCTTTGCCTGATTAATTTGCAGTGTTTAGGTTAATAATGGAAAGCAATGAAATACATTATTTTTTGTGAAAAGACTGTAGTTCACTCCCCATATAGCTCTTCAAATTAAAGTGAAAAAAATAATCTCTACATAATAAACAGTATATGTTCTTTTAAATTTACTTTTCCCTTTCATGAAGGTATGTCAACAGTTTTGCAACATTAACTTTAAACTTTGGTACTAATCTGGGTTCTCTCTTAGAAATTAAGGAAGTTGTTAAGAAGTAGATAAATCAACATTTGGAGAGCCCTGTACTCATACCTTTTTATCCCATCCTGGAGCAATGAGAGAAATATGAAGAGATTCTTTCAATCAGATGCCTTCAATAGCATGATGCATTGTATTGATTCCAAATATTCCATAACACAGCTCTTTAAAGCTCTCAAGATTTGTGGTTTTATGTTTCTTGATTTATTCAAAACTCCTTGTTGTGGAATCAAGAAACAAACCTCCTGTCAGAAAGGATACATAGGGGGTAGAATTCAGGGTCAGTAGAATCACAGAGGATAAAAAACTCTAATACAACCAGGGGGCACCCTGGATAGGAGAGAAGGGGAGGTAAAGGGCAAGGTACCAGAAGAGTGCTGGGTAATGGGAGAGCAGTGAAATAATGAATGGGGCAGAAGCAAAATAAATTTGCTTTCCTAAAACTTCATAGGGCTGAACTTTTTGGTATTTCATAAGCTTTGTTTTGTTATGTTATAAACTCTCTACTGATAAGTTTATCATGCCAAATTTTTTTAATTCAAATTTCATTAGAAAAGAGTCAATAAATGGCAGTATAAATTCAAACTTGCTACTGGCTGAATTTCATATTAAAAACAAATTAAAAATACCACTCATGGGCTTCCCTGGTGGCGCAGTGGTTGCGCGTCCGCCTGCCGATGCAGGGGAGCCGGGTTCGCGCCCCGGTCCGGGAGGATCCCACGTGCCGCGGAGCGGCTGGGCCCGTGGGCCGTGGCCGCTGGGCCTGCGCGTCCGGAGCCTGTGCTCCGCAACGGGAGAGGTCACGGCAGGGGGAGGTCCGCATACCACAAAAAAAAAAAATAATAATAATAATACCACTCATGTTCCATATGTACCTGAAATCTACATGGGAAGCTCCTTCTGGAGATCTGTAGTCGGATGCCATTTGGTGCTTCTGGTAGTGGTTGAGGAAAAATAGCGCCTATATGTATATATATGTTTTAATTTGCAGCTACCAACCCTCAAGGATATACCATTGCCCATCTCCACCAAAAAGAAAAAAAATCACAGAGAAATCAATAATAATGTTGCTTCCTAGCTGTTATGCCAGAACCTTGGGATTGTGTTGGCAAACAATGGCTATCTCCTCTTAAATCCATTGGATTCTGGTGGCAGCCATGTAAGAGCTTTGCATTTGCTACAAATGGGGCACGAAGAGCTGACCTTTGTTAACCATTGGTTGTCTTTGAATCGTTTGTTTTCTTCCTTTTCCACTCTTATTCGATTCTAGGATGTCTAAAATATACCTTTCATATTTTCTTGTGTCTGTTAAATTCCACATAAGAGTATGGATAATTTGGAGGGAAAAAATGTCTCATACTATGGAGATATTGTCTCATGGACATCAAATAACTGTTATAGAAGAATAGCAAAGAGAGCACTTCTGGGGAGAAAAATGAGAAAAGGTACTGCATACAGTGTTCCCCTCCATAACTGAGATTTTTCTGCTGAAATAACTTTGAGAGTCATTCATATAAGTAAATATGGTGATGCCTTTGCCTTAGTTTACTTTACTTAACACATACTGGGTTATTTGAATTTGATTTGATATTATTTACCATGTTCCTCTCTTTTTTCTCTCTTCTCTGTTTTGAACTGTTTTGAAAACATTCATGTTTTTCAGATCTCTTCTTAAATACTACTTTCTCTGGGAAGCCTTCCCTTTGAGCTCCTAACTCAAAATTAATCATTAGTTTCTCTTGCTATGACAGCAACACTGCTTTATTGCAAGTGCTGTTTTGCTTCTTATTTGGTTTCACGTTTTGTTTCTCCAGTTGAACACCTTGCCCTTAGTCTTACCTCCTTCAGTCCATTGCGTACCACACCACTAAAGGGTCTTTGTTTTGTTTTGTGTTTTAGGAAAAGTAAATCTAGGGATAAGTTTTCCAGGCATAGCACTGGAAGTCCAGAGTCTTGGAGAACCCCTCGGGTTGGTCATCATAAATCTGAGCATATGAGCTCTGTGTAAAGCATTGCAGTGTTTCTCTCACTCTCTCATGTAAAGTACAAGTGTCACCGCTGCTTTATATGAAGTCTGCCTAAATCATCAATTTCATCTTTCACCATCACTACTTATAGTTCACATTTCAGCCAAATGGAAACACTCATAATACACTTGTACTCTTTTACCCCATTGGGCCTTTCCACCCAGGAGCCTCTTAACATAAAAAGACCTCTGCCCTGTTTCACACTGCTTGCCTATTGTCATGGGTTTCATCCGGAGCACAGTAGAATCGCCTGGGAGGTTTTTTAAACACTGCTCTGCTGCTTCAACCCCGACACTCAGGACAGTCACACCAGAACCCCTGGAAGTGTGGTGGCCTTTTTTTTTAAACTACCCAGATGATTCTCATGTGCAGTCAAGGTTGAGTAAGTACCACTTGAAATTATCTATCAAAGTTTAACTCATGAATTAAAACTTCTTTAGATTTCCTTGACTTTCTCAAGTAGAGAAGACAGTGGTCACCAAATGTGACTGATCATCAGAAGCACCCGGGCAGCTTTTAGAAACAACTGTCTCAGCCCCACATGCAGAAATTCGCCTTCAGTAAGTCCTTGCATTTGTGGCACAGCACAGAGGTCCTCTCAAGTTCTTCCCATGTCTCCACGCCCCCCCATTATGGTTGCCCGGACCCCGATACCCTCCCCTCTTCTTAAGGTCTATCCTGCTGGTAACAGGATTCTTAGGGCTCTCATTTCTTTATTTCCTCTACCTGCAAAGTAAGACTCAAGATTTAGGTAGGGAAAAAAATCCTACTTAGAAAAGTGAAGTAGACCTAAGGAAATGAAAAGATGGAGGGGAAGGGGTCATACATTAATATTCCCCTGTCATGTGACAGGGAAATAAAAACTTGCCATCTAATTGTGCATACTGTAGCCACACCTTCTTTCAGGTAAATTTCTGGCCATCTAAGAACTATTGGAAAGATGTCTTTTTGTTGGTATCCAGTAACTCATCTCTGTATCATTGAAACAAAATATCGTATGAAACACATGAAGCCTGTGAAATGGATATAATCCTCTTTTCTGCTCCTAATCAGGTATGTGATGTTAGACCAATTATCCTTTAAGTTTTTGTTTTCTCACCTTTAAAATAGGAAAATACTGCCTACTTCACAGGTCAGTAGTTAAGATGAAGCATGACAATACAAGTCCAGATCTAGGCATACTTCCTGGCATATTTGTCCACTGAAGAGGAGCTATCTATTATATTTAGATATTACTGTTATTATCATTGTTTTTGCTTATCCCTTCATAGACCCTCAGAAGAAAAAGCTAAGTGCATTTGCTATGAAGCAAATGCGGCTTCATTATTAAATGTTTTAATATTTGTACTGAACATTTATCTAGGCCTTGTGGGTTGAATTGCGCTTTTGAATTGGTAGTTTGGGGTTGACACATACACACTGCTAAAAATAAATAAATTAATTAATTAATAGGAAAAATTTTAAGTTTATCCTCTTACAGTCTATTGTTATAATCAGTATGCTAAACAGTTTATATTAAAAAGACATTCTCATCAAAAATGTATAATGTATAAACTTTATCTCAGACCCTAGGGTTGTCCATGCTCTAATTCTTCCATTATCAGCTTTCAAAAGTAACTTAGATTATATACTACACACTTGATTTTAATTTGTCCTTCTGCCTTGCATTTTTAAAGAATATTTTAGGTGGTTGATTATGTATGCCCTTTGAACCTGACTGCTACATGCTACACCTCAGAATCAGGAACTGTTATCATAGCAGAGCTCATCAAAAATGCCAGACAGGGCTTCCCTGGTGGCGCAGCTGTTGAGAGCCCGCCTGCCGATGCGGGGGACGCGGGTTCGTGCCCCGGTCCGGGAGGATCCCATGTGCCGCGGAGCGGCTGGGCCCGTGAGCCATGGCCGCTGGGCCTGCGCGTCCGGAGCCTGTGCTCCGCGGCGGGAGAGGCCGCAGCAGTGAGAGGCCCGCGTACCGCGAAACAAAAACAAAAACAAACAAACAAACAAACAAAAATGCCAGACATATGGTAGGGTTTTGATACGTGAGGCTACACTGAGTGACGTAAATAATGAAGAGACTTGTAAAAGGGAGAAAAAAACAGCATTTCTTTAGCTTACTTTCCTCTTCCTCTGTTCTCTGGAGCACACTCATTGACCAGTTTCTGGGCCCTGCCTCTCTGTCCTCCAAGCAAGTGCCCACACCGGCTGTTGCTAGGCAAAGGCAAAACACGATCAAGGCTCCCCAAGGCCTCAGCCCAGCCCCCTCCTGGGGACCGAACATTTCAGCAGCTGCCACTGGATAACGGATGAAGCAAATGCCTGTTCAGGACTTGTCAGCCCGGCTGACGGAACTATGACAGGTCATTAGGCATTTAATTTAACACTAGGGTTTTAGAGCTTGGAATTCAATCCCCATGAGTTTCTTTACAGCTAATTAATGACATGAAACCATTTTTCCTAATTCATATCTGAAAGTGATTGTTTCTGTTTCTTCCACAATTAAATATGAAATGTCCACAACATTGTATAACTTCAGCCTTTTAGACTGCACTGATTAGAGTGTGATAAATGTATATCTTCCAAAACATAAAATAGCAATTTTTAACTTTAAGTTAGATATAAAACATAGCTTGTATTTGATACTGCTTTAACAAATACAAAAAGGAAATGATTCGGGAATTTACTTTTAAAGAGGTATATTCTTCGTTCACCTTATAAAAATGCATTACGTCAGCAGGATAAACAAGTCTTTCCAATGTAGCCTTCATTTGCCACAGACATAAACTAAAAACATTAGGTTAGTTTTGGATTGACATGTGTACACTACTATATTTAAAATAGATAACCAACAAGGACCTACTGTATAGCACATGGAACTCTGCTCAATACTCTGTAATAACCTAAATGGGAAAAGAATTTGAAAAGAATAGATGTATGCATATGTATAATGGAATCACTTTGCTATACACCTGAAACTAGCACAACATTGTAAATCAACTATAGTCCAATGTAATCTACAATTTTTAAAAAACATTAGGTTAATGATAGTATCTGAAAAATTTCACGGTGAATTAGGAACCTTCTCTTGGTCCTCCAGTGAATTACTTTTTTGTATAAAACTGGTGCTTCTGACTCCATGATGATTGACAAACAAGGGTAGCAATAATATCAGCTCTTTTTCATTATTCAGATCTGATCATTTCATTTGTCAGTGATGAAGAACAACTCTGCTCAATACTCTGTAATAACCTAAATGGGAAAAGAATTTGAAAAGAATAGATGTATGCATATGTATAATGGAATCACTTTGCTATACACCTGAAACTAGCACAACATTGTAAATCAACTATAGTCCAATGTAATCTACAATTTTTAAAAAACATTAGGTTAATGATAGTATCTGAAAAATTTCACGGTGAATTAGGAACCTTCTCTTGGTCCTCCAGTGAATTACTTTTTTGTATAAAACTGGTGCTTCTGACTCCATGATGATTGACAAACAAGGGTAGCAATAATATCAGCTCTTTTTCATTATTCAGATCTGATCATTTCATTTGTCAGTGATGAAGAACAATTTCTCTTGTTCCTTTTGCAAAAAATTCACATTTTGGGGGGGCCGTGCATCTCGCAGGATCTTAGTTCCAAGACCAGGGATCGAACCCGTGCCCCCTGCAGTGGAAGCGCAAAGTCCTAACCACTGGACCGCCAGGGAATTTCCCCAAATTCACATTTAAATTTGAGGGTTATTTTCATTTGGGTCGTTATTTCACGTTTCATATCTTCTCTGTCACTCATCATGAAACAAGAATCACCACTTTTTGAAATTATGGATTTAACAGCTTATCCCAACCCACATATTTCCTGGAAAATACAAAAACCCAATAGGTTGTCTTTTATAACTTTATGGAACAGAAACATTATCGTTCTCAAGAAAAACTAATGGTTTGAGATACAATATAAAGTCTTGCTCAAGATCCCTTATAATTTACGGGAATAAGATGGAGCTTTAAAACTTCTCCTTACCCTCATTGTCCTTCGACCATATGAGGCATATTCACATTTTTTCTCAATAAAGGTTAGTTGTTTTTTGTCTCAATTCCTGGAAACAGAAACATACAGTAAAACCCTCTAGGATGTATGATGCCTGTGCTATAATTTGGTGATTCGTGATTCTCAAGCTGAATTCTAAAGCTGCGTGTTTACAGATTGCTTCTAGGTAATATAGAACTGGAAAAGCAATCCCATAAGGTCATATTTTTTATTCTTTGAGTCACACTCTGTTCCCTTTTCCCCTTCAGCTTTAGGGAGCCCTCAGTGGCATGCCCTCTGCGGCCACAGAAAAATACTAAAATGCTAAGCCCCGTTTCCTTTATGGTTTTTACCTTCATCTGCCCCGTTGCAAGCTCCCTGCATGTTGTAAGAAGGCCTGCTTTTCCTCATTCAAAACACGACCTCAGTTTTTTGTTTGTTTTTTTGCGGTACGCGGGCCTCTCACTGTTGTGGCCTCTCCCGTTGCGGAGCACAGGCTCCGGACGCGCAGGCTCAGCGGCCATGGCTCACGGGCCCAGCCGCTCCGCGGCATGTGGGATCTTCCCGGACCGGGGCACGAACCCGCGTCCTCTGAATCGGCAGGCGGACTCTCAACCACTGCGCCACCGGGGAAGCCCACGACTTCAGTTTTAAATGTGGGGCACTATTGCTGTTTTTCTCCATGGCATTCTCTGGGCTCAGTGATTTTCCCCAGGTGGCTCTGAAACATGCAGCCCAGAACCACTTTTCATCCTTTGCCACATTCTCCTCTAATATCAGGGCATGGGGGCAGCTGGAAATCTTGTTGGCAGCTGCTATTAAGTAAACATATGAGGAACCTAGTGGATGGACTTAGGGAGCTCTGGCCAAGAGCTGCTCTTTCTCTCTCCAAGTGCAAGTCCGCGTGTCCTTGCAGGGTGTCTGTTCTACGCCAGAGACAGAGGACAGCAAAATGAGAAGACAGCAAGCCCTAGGCCAGGTTTGGATTTCTTCCAGAAGTGTCCTAGAGCCTAGAATTTTATTCTTGCTTAGGTAATACAATGAAGTTCGTGTGTGTGCGTGTGTGTGCGTGTGTGTGTGTGTACACTGCAGTACTTAATCAAGCAGAAAATGCTGACTATAAGCTAAAAATACCTTTGTAGCTAGATTGCACTAACGTTTTACATGCTACCTTCCTCATTTATGACGTTTTCCTCATTTTCTTTCCTCCTTCCCTCCCTGTCCTCCTTCCTTATTAGCCCCTTCACTCACTTATTTAAGACAGCCTTTACTATTTGCTTCTTGCCGGTGATGCTGAAATCAAAGACAAATGCCTTACCCTCAAATAACTACCAGATTATTAGGGATGGAAGAAAAGTCAACACAACTGTCACAGTGCGGGTTACAGAGGTTGTGGCAGAGCTGCCTTCCTGGAGCCCAGGAAAATGCCTCCTAATTTGGTCTGAAGGTTTTAGGCGAGGCTTCCTGAAGAAGAAAGTGGCTTAATTGAGTTTCCATGGAAAACCAGGAGTCATCCAGGCAGAGAAGTTACAAAAAGTCATTACGGGAAGAAACACCATGTACAGATGCAGGGAGGCAAAAAAGAGGATGGAGGATGGAGAATCCCTTCATTACTATTTTTTTAAATTAAGGTCCATCTGATTCATTTTTAAAAATTGGAGTATAGTTGATTTACAATGTTGTGTTAGTTTCAGGGGTACAGCAAAGTGATTCTGTTATACACATATATTCTTTTATATATGTATTCTTTATATATTCTTTTTCAGATTCTTTTCCATTATAGGTTATTACAAGATATTAAATATAGTTTCCTGTGCTATATGGTAGGTTCTTGTTGTTTATTTTATATACAGTAGTGTGAATCTGCTAATCCCAGACTCCTGATTTATACCTTCCCCTTTCCCCTTTAGTAACCACAAATTTGTTTTTTATGTCTGTGGGTCTGTTTCTATTTTGTAAATAAGTTCATTTGTGTCATGTTTTTTGGTTCCACACTAAGTGATATCACGTGATGTTTGTCTTTCTCGGTCTGACTTACTTCAGTCAGTATGATCATCGCTAGGTCCATCCATGTTGCTGCAAATGGCACAATTTCATTCTTTTTTATGGCTGAGTAGTATTCCATTGTATATATGTACCACATCTTCTTATCCATTCCTCTGTCAATGGACATTTAGGTTGCTTCCATGTCCTGGCTATTGTAAAAACTGCTGCTATGCACATTGGGGTGCATGTATCTTTTCAAATTATAGTTTTGTCTGATATATGCCCAGGAGTATGATTGCTGAATCATATGGTAGCTCTATTTTCAGTTTTTTGAGGAACCTCCGTACTGTTCCCCATAGTGGCTGCACCAATTTGCATTCCCACCAACAGTGCAAGAGGGTTCCCTTCTCTCCACACCCTCTCCAGCATTTATTGTTTGTGGATTTGTTGATGATGGCCATTCTGACTGGTGTGAGGTGATACCACATTGTAGTTTTGATTTGCATTTCTCCAATAATTAGCGATGTTGAGAATATTTTCATGTGCCTCTTGGTCATCTGTATGTCTTCTTTGGAGAAATATCTATTTAGGTCTTCTGCCCGTTTTTGACTGGGTTATTTTTTTGTTTGTTTTTTTTGACATTGGCCTGTTATGAGCTGTTTGTATATTTTGGAAATATGCCCTTGTCAGTCACATCGTTTGGAAATATTTTCTCCTTTTCTGTAGATTGTCTTTTTGTTTTGTTTATGGTTTCCTTTGCTCTACAAAAGCTTTTAAGTTTAATTAGATCCCATTTGTTTATTTTTGCTTTTATTTCCATTACTCTACGAGATGGATCCAAAAAAATATTGCTGTGATTTATGGCAAAGAGTGTTCTGCCTATGTTTTCCTCTAGGAGTTTTAAAGAATCCCTTCATTCTTTCTGCCCTCATTCCCACCCTGTGGCCTCTGCTTTAGCCTTTCACTCTGCCTGGCACTCATGGATGGCTTCTGTATCAGGTCTCAGTTCATATTATCACCTTCCCAGCAAACATCCAGAATACCCACCTAATCACTGTCCTCTTCCTTCACCCTTTATTCTCAGGCATTCCCTTTACATCACAATGTTGTTATCATGGTCTTTATCACAGCCCGAAAATTTCTGTTTATTTGTGTGAATTAGATCCCATTTGTTTATTTTTGCTTTTATTTCCATTACTCTACGAGATGGATCCAAAAAAATATTGCTGTGATTTATGGCAAAGAGTGTTCTGCCTATGTTTTCCTCTAGGAGTTTTAAAGAATCCCTTCATTCTTTCTGCCCTCATTCCCACCCTGTGGCCTCTGCTTTAGCCTTTCACTCTGCCTGGCACTCATGGATGGCTTCTGTATCAGGTCTCAGTTCATATTATCACCTTCCCAGCAAACATCCAGAATACCCACCTAATCACTGTCCTCTTCCTTCACCCTTTATTCTCAGGCATTCCCTTTACATCACAATGTTGTTATCATGGTCTTTATCACAGCCCGAAAATTTCTGTTTATTTGTGTGTTTAATTGTTTTTATCTGTCTTTCTTCACCTATATCTGTTATCTTGTCTGACTTCATTATCAGTGAAAGTCTAGTGCTTGGAATAGTGCTTAGGACATAGGAGTGCTAAATAAATTATCATAAATTAGAGAAGTGGCGGGAGCTGAGATTAGAGAAAATGACAAAGAATAGGTTGTAAAGGGATCAGCAATCCTAAGGATCATGGCTTTCCTAAAATCTGTGAAATTTAATCATGGTTTAAATATATAAATCCATATAATCTTTATTATTTTCTCAAACTGCTGTTTCCCAGAGATGAACTCATTATCTTCCCCTTTAAGCCTGGCTCTTCTGTCGTCTCTGTTCGAGTATAAGGCCTTCCCGGTTACTCATGCTAGAAATCTGAGACTCATCCTTGATTACTTTATATGCATCACCTCCCAAAGTTTGATGTGGTAGATTAAAGATGGCTTCAATTGAGAGATGCCATCTAATTACCCTTCTCCTCAATCAGAGCCTGCCTTGGCTACCTGCCTGAACCAATAGAATGCAAGAGAAGTGACTTTCTGTAACATCCAAGGCTTGGTTGTAAGAAGCCTTGCAGCTTCCACTTATGCTGTCTGGCAGCCCCGAGGTGCTGTGTGAGAAGTCTGACTGTCCTAAAAAGGCCATCACACCAGAGAGGCCGTGGGTACACACTCTTGCCGATTGTTGCACCTGAGCCCAGCCTTCCAACCCTTCACTCCAGTGACAAGACTTACAAAAGAAGTGAACTTGGACCTTCTTTACACTCCCACACCAGGCCATCCTCTAGCTGGATACTGCTGAGTAACTTCTATTGATGCCATGTGAAACAGAAGAATCAACCATCTGAGTCCTGCCCAAATTCCTGTTCCACTGTTATGGACTGAATGTTGTGTCCCCCTAAAATTCATCTGTTGACACCTAACCCCCAATATGATGATATTTGGAAGTGGGGCCTTTGGCAGGTGATTAGGTCAGGAGGATGGAGCCCTCATGAATAGGATCAGTGCCCTTACACAAGAGACCCCAGAGAGATCTCTAATCCTCTTACTACCATGTGAGGACACAGCAAGAAGACAGGCCCTCACCAGACACCAAATCTGTAGCACCTTGATCTTAGACTTTCTGGCCTCCAGAACTGTGAGAAGTAAATGTTTCTTGTTCAAGCCACCCAGTCTATAGTACTTTGTTAGAACAGCCTGAACTGACTGAGGCATGCACAAAATTGTGAAATATTAAATATACATTGTTGTTTTCAACCAGTAAGTTTTGGAGCGTAGATCATTGAGGTTCTTGTAAACCACGAGAGCCTGCCCATCTTATTGCCCATTATATTCCCTAATATTTCCCAAATTATTTCCTCCCTTCCAGCCTTACTCCTCCTGCCCTCTTTAATGAACTCTTAGACTAGTGTGTCTCACCTAGTTTCCCTGCATATGTGGCTCCAATCTCATTCCATCCAAAATCACACCACACTTCAGAATTTTTAATATGTAAACATTCCCCACAGTAAATTTTTTAATTTTTTAAGTATATTCATATTGTGGTATACCATCACCATCATCCATCTCCAAAACTTTTTCATCTTCCCAAACTGAAACTCTTTACCCATTAAACAGTAAGTCCACTTTCACCCCTCTCCCCTGCACCTGGCAACAACCATCCTGCTTTCTGTCTCTATGAGTTTGACTAATCTAGATTCCTTATATAAGTGGAATCATATACTCTCTGTCCTTTTGTGTCTGGCTTATTTCACTTGCACAGTATCTTCAAGTTTACCCATGTTGTGCATGTATCAAAATTTCATCCCTGCGTGCATTTTACTGTATGTATATACACTGTATATACATTGTATGAATAATATTTCACTGTATGTATATACCACATTCTGTTTATCTATTAATCTATCGATGGACATTTGGGCAGTTTCCACCTCTTGGCTACTGTGAATAATGCTGCTCTATTATGTTATTTTAAAACTGTAACCTGGTTTCCTATCCCTTACTTTGTAGATCCCATAAAGTAAAACCCATTCTCCTCAACAGGATAGATGATATCTGGGTGCTGACTTCCTGCCCAGACTCATCTCTCACCCCTTCCTGACTTTTTCTGTATGCTCAGCAATTCCAGATTGCTATTATTATTTCCTCTCCTGTGCTGTGATCTGTGAATGTTACCTCTGTACACTTTCTTGTTATTTTATTACCTTGAAATACAACCATTACTTCTGGCTGGATCCTACTCCCTGTTCAAGATGTTAAGCCTTGGCTTCAGAAAGGTCCCACATTTGCTCTCTCAGGCTGGGTTTGCACTCCCTCTTCTATGTCTGGAGCATGCACATTTGCCACTTTATAATTTCCTTTTTACATTTCTTTCCCCTTCATAAGACTGTGAGCTCCTGAAGCCAAGAACTGTGCTTTTTTTTTTTTTTTTTTGCTTTAGTCAGCATCTGTGATGGCACCGGCATGTGGCATATGAGCTCAACAAATGTTTTTGTCTGCCAGTCGATGCATTTTTATAATACCTTGTTAGTAGTCCTTCTAAAGGATCGTGTGTGGCACAATAACTTGATCATTGGTGAGAAGAAGGTAACAAAGCTTTGTGTGTAATTTCTGTTGATTGTCCCCCTATGTTAATGACACTGGTAAATTCTACAAGGAGAGACAAAAACAGTAGACAGCTCCCTTGGGAGTGGGGAAGGGGAGATACTACTTAAATAATATCTAGGAAAACATACCAAAAATACAATTGTTTTGTATGAGTTTGCTTTGAATTATTTTAAGTAAAGAACGAATTTTTAATAAAATAAAATGCTTTTAATAATATCGATAAATTTCCATCTTTATTCCTTATACAGATTGACATTTATCTGTTCTAACAAGCATTGTTGTAAGTGTTACACACACAGCATTGATCGTGTGATTACAGTTTAGGTGCCAGGAAGCTGTAACAGCTATTAACATATAACTGAGATATTGTGGTATTGAACCTTTTTATTTTTTGTCCTTCCTATGTACCTTCTCATCTTTTTCCATTCTGTTTTTGCTTACTGTTTTATCATTTCTTCATGACCGCCAGTTGCTAATACAACTCTGGCTGGGTCTTTGGCTCCAGAGGCAGAGTTTTGAGTTTTGCAGCTTTTTTCTGTTAAGGAAAAATAATCAATATCCCAGGACACATAAGCAGCCTTGGCTTTGAGATAAGGCCAGTAATCTAGCTTCTGTGTGGTGACTGTGTGGACTGGGTGTCTGAAAATCTTGGCAACCCATTTCGTAAAGGGCAATGAGTGACTATGCAAGAAAGTCTGTTATCCAAGGATACTGGAGAATGGAGAGATATAAAAATAATGCTAATAACATTCCATATAGTTGAATTTTAAGTGGCAACATTTTTTTGTTTAAAATGTCGTCAGTTCATATGAGAATCATTGGCTGAAAATGTACAATGTTATGCATTATCTCTTTTTAAACAAAATTCACAGAACATAACCTTTTCTTTATAATTCAGAGCTTTGGAATGAACCTCAGTTACTGTACTCTATGATCTAGTTGTAAGTTTAGGATTTTTTTAAATGCTGATATTAATAGCTATTTAGGCCTATGTAAAAGTATAGCAGAAATCTGTCCTTTACATAGTTTTGAAGTCTCTCTCCTCAGGATCAGACTTCCAGCTATCAGTTCTGGAGAGTGCTGATTCAGCTGCCTTTTTATATTTATTTATTTTAATCAGTTTCATACTAAGCAACCCAATAACCACTCCAGGTAGAAAGAAGTGTTGGAAAACATAGTCATAACTGTCTCAGGGCTTGAGGATGCCTCCATAAATATGATGCGTAAGATTTAATGCCTTAATACTGTGACATTATTCAACTTCTTTGAGGAGAAGAAAACAAGTCTTATTGCTCAGCTTGTCAAGCCCAAAGCCAAGAACAGAATCAGCTTTCTCTCTACCAGGAATGGCTCGTATCTGGAATCCTTTTTCCTCCTGAGATCCGTGGTAGATATTTGCATTGTGTTTTAGTGGCTGCTTTAAGAATTGCAAGATATACCTTTATTAGTTTTCCCTTGCTGCTTGTGTAGTAGCTCAAAACACCACAGATGTATTATTTACAGTTCTATATGTCAAATCTGACACAGGTCTCATGGGCTAGTACTGAGTATTGGCAAGCCTCATTCATTCTGGAAGCTCCAGTTGAGACTCAGTTTCATTGCCTTTTCCAGCTTCTAGAGGCTTTCCACATTCCTTGGCTCATGGCCGTCGTCTTTTTCTATCTCTAAGGTCAGCAATAGCAAAAGGTTTAGTCCTTCCCATGAGCAGCACTCTGGCCTCCTCTCCTATCTCCATTTTTCATCTTTTAAAGATGCTCTAACTACATTGGGCCCCTCTGGATAATCCCGGATAACTTCCCAATTTCAAGGTTAGCTGATTAGCAATCTTAATAACCATCTGCCACCTAATTCGTCCTTGCCATGGAACATAACATATTTACAAGTTCTGGGACTTAGGATGTGGACATCTTTGGGGAGCCATTCTTATGTCTACTACAATGCCTTTAATTTTTCACCTGCTATTTAGAGTTCATATTGTATAATTTCATGTAAAATGTGGAAGCTTTGCCCCAGAACAGGCTCATTTATCCCATACAACTGACCTTTATGCTCTAGTTACATAAACATTCCATACGTTACAAACCTCACAAGACAGTGTTTTAATTTTTGCCTTAAATATTGGCATGTACATTTTTTAAATCATAAGAAAAAAAATTTTTTTTAATCTATTTGCCTTTTATATTTTTCATTCCTTCCTGATGATCTGAGTTTTTCTGTGGAATCATTTCCTTTCAACCAAAAGAATTCTCTTTAGCATATTTACCAACTGATATTCTTAGTTTTCTTTTATCTGAAAATGTCTTTGTTTCTTCTTCATCCTTGAAGAAGGTTTTTGCCGATTATAGACTTCTGCATTGGCAGTTTTTGCCTTTCTCTTTCAGGCTTTTGATTTGCCTCCATAATTTCTGATGAAAAGGCGGCAATAATTTTAATTGCTGTTTCCCTCCATGTAATGTGCCTTTTTTTTCAGGCAATTTTTTTTTTTTTTTTTTTTTTTTTTTTGCGGTACGCGGGCCTCTCACTGTTGTGGCCCCTCCCGTTGCGGAGCGCAGGCTCCGGACGCGCAGGCTCAGCGGCCACGGCTCACGGGCCCAGCCGCTCCGCGGGCCGTGGGATCTTCCCGGACCGGGGCACGAACCCGCGTCCCCTGCCTCGGCAGGCGGACTCTCAACCACTGCGCCACCAGGGAAGCCCTCAGGCAACTTTTAAGATTGCCTTATTATTCTTTACTTTTTAGAAATTTGAATATTATGTGCCCTAGCATGGTTTTCTTCATTTTTATCCTGTTTGAGGTTTTCTGAGCTTCTTAAATCTGTAAACTGATTTCCTTCACCAATTTGGGGAAAATGTAGGCTGTTATCGTCAAATTTCCTTTTGCTGACTCATTCTCTTTCTCTTATTCTTCTGAGGCTTCAATGATACCTTTTGATATTGTTCCAAGATTCTTGAGGTTGTATTCATTTATTTCATTTTTTTTCTTTTTTTCTTCAGATGTGATAATTTCTATTGATCTTTCATCACATTGACTTACTCTTTCCTCTGTCATCTCCATTTTACTGTAATGTCCATTCAGTAATATTTTTAAATTTTAGATATTTAATTTTTCAGCTCTAGGCTTTCCACTTGGCTTTTATATAGTTTCTCTTTCTCTGCTGAGATTTATGTTTTTATTTATTTTGACCATATATTTCTTTGCCTTCTGGAGCAGAGTAATAATAGGTGCTCTAAAGTCCTTGTCTGCTAGTTTGCCATGTGAACCATCCAGGGGTCAGCCTTCACTGATTGTCTTCTCTCTTGAGAATGGGTCACATTTCCTTGGTTCTTTTTATATAGAGAAATTTTGCACTGTATCCTTGACATTGTGAAAGTTGTATTGTGGAGACTCTAGATTCTGTTATGATCATCTAACTGTTTTTTGTTGTTTTTTTAAAATTTAGAAACCAATTTCCTTAAATCTTACGTCAGTTATTCGTCCAGCCACTTTAGTGAGGCAGTCTGCAGTCTGCCTTACACATGCATAGTTCAGGGTTCTACACAGAATTTAGGAATCCTAATCCCGGGTTCTCTCCTTTCTGGAATTTGCTTTTCAATTTCCATCAGCTCTGGTTGCCCTAGACACTGTCATCTATTTCTTCAGGCTAGAATAATTCAGATTTGTTCAAAGTCTTTGCCACTCCATATTATACCACAGTGGTGATAAGTATATGATAGATAGATAGATAGACAGATAGATAGATAGATAGATAGATAGACCCACTTCACTTTCCTGGTCCTTTCTTCCAAGTTTTGACTCTTCCAGAATCTGTCTGTATTTTTTTTTTTCATTTTTCAGAACTGTAGGCTAGTTTTTCATGGTATTTTATTAAAGTTATAGTTCATTTTCAAGAGGGTTGGTCTATGTATTAGTCTGCTAGGGCTGCCATAACAATGTACTACAGATGGTAAAAACAACTTAATTTTCTCACAAACTCTGGAGGCTAGAAGTCTGAGATCAAACTGTCAACAAAACTGGGGTTTTTTTGAGACCTCTCTCCTTGGCTTGTAGATGACTGTCTTCTCCCTCTGTCTTCACATGGTCTCCCCTCTTACCTCATTTAACTTTGTTACTTCTTTAAAAACACTATCTCCGGGCTTCCCTGGTGGCGCAGTGGTTGAGAGTCCGCCTGCCGATGCAGGGGACACGGGTTCGCGCCCCGGTCCGGGAAGATCCCACGTGCCGCGGAGCGGCTGGGCCCGTGAGCCATGGCCGCTGAGCCTGCGCGTCCGGAGCCTGCGAGGGGCCACACAGTGAGAGGCCCGCGTACCGCAAAAAAAAAAAAAAAAAAAAAACACTATCTCCAAACGGTCATATTTTGAGTTACTGCAGTTTAGGATTTTAACATATGAATCTTAAGCATCTTGAACACAGGTTAGCTCACAACAGTATATAAGGAAATTTTTCAGCCATACCAGAACTTAAACTCACCCATGGCTGTTAGGGATATTGGACAAGATACATGTTTCCTCTGAACTCTAATTCAGTCTCAGACTCCTGTTCACTATATGTTCCAGGCCCCCATTACTAATAAACTTGTGTTGGCATGCAAGATAAAATACATTTTCCATCCCTGTTCCAACATACTCACAACATCTACAAGGTCAACTATAATGTTAATTTCTAAAATTAAGCCTTTATTGCTACCTAAATGCAATCTACACTAACTCATAAATATCAATATAACAAACATGAGTGTTTTCTCTCCATTATGCCTCATGTCCAATAACCAACTTTTGTTGAATTTTTCTTCATAATATCTCTCGGATCTGTCCCTGCCTCTGAACTGAAGCATCAGACATGGAATTTCATTGCTCACTGTTCTCTATCTAAAACTTTCCAGTGGCTCTCAAATTTCACTCCGAATATAGCCAAAATCTTTACAGTGCTCTCTGAGTTCGAAAACCAAGTTCTTACTATTTTATTAACTATATCACATACTTATGTATTATGTGTCATTTTGTTTGTTTGTTTTGTTGCCTATTTCCTCCAACAGAAAGAAAACTACACCAGGACAGTTTTTCATTTGTGTCCATTGCAAAATCTGAGAGTTTAGAATACAACCTAGATTCTGATAGATGGCTAAACATATTTGCTGAATTAATCTGAATGAATGTATTATTTGCTTTCCCATTATTCTTTCTCTTATTGAAATGATGTTATTGGAAAACAATAACTCAGAAAAAAAGAATACCAGCAAAATACGAGATGTTAACCATATTTTTTAAGACCACTAATCGTATGTTTAGAAACCCTTTCTTTAAGCCTTTGTGAGTCCTTATATTAGTGACACTGCTTTATATTTCATTATGATGAGAAACACCTTAAATCTGAACTATTTTACCATCTTTTACCATAATAGTAATGAACCAATAGTATTTAAAATATATATTTAAATACTTTGTAAAACAGAAGTAGTACTCTGTTCTAAAACTATTTTCTGATACTTTCATCTATCAGCTGTTCATTTTTTGTGAAAGACTCCAGTATAAACTATATTAAATCTCTAAATTGTGGTAATTCACTGATGAGGAGGAAATTCTATTAACAATTTTGAAAATTGTTCTTGAACCTATTTCGCTCTCTTATAGCTCCCTGAAAAACATGGTGAATATGAAATATTGTCACAGAAATAAGCTTTTATCTACTGAGCAGCCTAGTTCTGATTTTTTCCCACCTATATGTATTATTTTACCATTACCATACATCACCATGTCAGAGTTAAAGTGTACATCTGTGTATAAACATATATTCTGTCTATTCAGTCTACATTTTACCATTCTCTCTTTCTGTAGTCTTCTATATGAACCTAAAAATAATAATAAAAAACCCCCCACAAAACTTAGATGTACCCAAGAGAAACAGCTATGAGGAAAATAAACTCACAGAGGACAATTTAAAAATAAATTTTTTTCCAGCTTCCTAGTTTAAAAATAGCATGCTTGTTGAGATGTGTAACAATTAAAAATAGCTCTTAAGTAGAGAGACTGTGTTTTTTTAAGATCTGTTTATCTGACTTTTCATGTCAAAAATATTTAAGAATCAAAATTTATATTCCATCAGTAATGTCTTTAAAGTCCTCAGGGTAAACCCCACACACACGCCCCACCACATACACACAGTATTAACTACTTCCTGGATATGCTAAATAGATTCAAAGTTCATATCAATCACTTTTTAAATACGCTATATAGGTTCAGAGTTCAACTTTATTTTGAAAAAGAATAAATCAGTTTTGAAGTTTTCTTATATAAAACTTGGCTAGAAACTCAAAGCCAGTAAGCTGTAAACATAGTTCACGAACCATCCCTTGTTGGCAAGTGTATGGTAAAGAAATCCTTGCTTGAAGAATGTTGGTATGAGATAGAAGTGTACATTTAAATGAATGGCTTGAAGAGAATGGATTTGTAATTTTAGGATTCAAAGTTTAATTGAAAATTTAGTTTAAATTTAGTAACTTAGAGGCTTTACTAGGAATTTTTAGTAGTAAGATAGAAATGGATCTCTACACTCCTTAGGAAAACTACTAATATAACCAAATACATTCACCAATTTAACTTTTTTCCAGTTCTTTTTCTCCTATATCAGGAAGTACCCACTCTTTAATGAACTTGTTCATCTTCCTACTTGTAATTCTTATATTTTTTTAATATGCAAAATCTCTGTAGACCTTTAGGGTAAAGTGATAGCCCAAGCAATTACCTCATCTAGGAGACTATACAAGAAGTCACAGCAAGCACAGAAGGTACTTTCTCTTGGAAAAAAAAATTAAAATTTGTTTTTAATAGTATTTGTTCTCTGCTTTTGATTTGCAGCTAAAAGAGAAAAAATGTTTTCATGTTCTTCTTAATCTTAAAAATACACACAAACACATAAAAACAATATGTTTAATTCCAGCAAAGGTTTATCAAGTCTAGAAGCTCTTAAGAACATGCCATAAGCCTATATGTAAAAAAGTAACAGGAAGCCTAGGGTTGACCTTGGCTCCTGAGAAGGATCGGGACGCCGAGGCACATTCCCACAGTTCCTCTGAGTCATTTGCTGTGTCGTTCATAGGTTGGCAAGGATAGTTCCTAGTCAGCAATTCAATTCCGGCCACAGTCAAACCTCCATATACAGCTACAGGAGAAGAAAGGTAGACAGTTTCTCCTATTTGCCAATTCTGAATAATTACCAAGATCACATTTCAATCAGCAGATTTCTCAGGAGTTTTGTGTGTTGAAACTGCCTATAATGTTATGATCCAGTGAATAATAATTTATTATAAGGTCAAATGCAATGCCTGGAGTAAGTAACACATGATCCAATTTAGTAAACCCACTTCTCTCTTTGCAGAGTTGAAAGTGAATACAGAAATACTTGCAAATTGCTTTGAGCTGTGTAATGCCTCAATGTAGACATGTGCATAGGTAAGGGAAGGCAAGAGAAAGGAAAGAAGTAATAATATTTTTGCACCTGGTACTATGATAAGCACTTCTTAGACTCTGTTTCATTTTATTCTTCAAAGAACATGGCCGCTATTTTTATAATCTTCATTTTAAAGACAGGTCTTTCTGGTTCTGGAGCCTACACACTTAATATAATACCACATTATTATTATCTATGAAACGAAAGATTTCTGTATTCATTTGCTCCTTATTCAACCCTAGCTAAAAGGATTTACCTTGTTGGTTTCCTTATAGGTCTATATATTGGCACAGGTGATATGCATGTCTAGCCTGCAAATGGCATGTCTCTCTCAGCTTTGACATCAGGTGTCTCATACTATACCATGCAGCCATATTCAGGTGTAGGTCCCAGGAAAATGGTGGACAAATCTGAAAGTTAAGCATAGACAAGAGCTTCCACGTTCAGGCCGTGAGACTCCTGTAAATTCATTAGGACACTGAGAACTATTTTAGGGGAGGAGGGATAAGAATAACATTGCTTTCATTCATGTATTTATGCATGTATACATGTAGTTATTTATCATCCACTAAACAAACATTATTGGTGCACCTACACAGGCCAGGCATGGTTGGGCATCGGAAATGCAGAGGTGAGTATGACAAATATAGTTCTGGCCCTTATATACCCAGTAGTCTAGTGGAAGAGAATAATATAAAAAAGAATTACCCAAATAAGTGTATGAGGGCAGTCTTTGAAAAGTATAATGAAGGAGCATATTGGCGGGTATGTAACCACGCCAGCAGGCAGTCTGAACTAGTCTAGATGTTCCAGACAGACTGAATGAGAAATGGGAGATAAAGAGGTACAGGCGTGGGGTGGGCAGGGGTTGGGGGTATGGATAGCATTGCAGACCAAGCGAGCATCATCTGGGACAATTCTGTGGGGATGGAGACACCAGAGGGACCGGAGCACAGAGAACCATAGGGCGAGTGGTTTGCAAAACCCTGTGGAGTGGTGGGGCAGGAGCCAGAACAGCCATATCCTCATTAAGAACGTGTTTTCATCTTAAAAGCGGCAAGAAGTTTTTAAAAGGCTTTAAGCAGGGAAGTGGCATGATTAAATGTGTGATTTGAAAAGATCTCTTTAGGTGCCGTGTTTAGAATAGAGTGGGGAAAATGACTGAAGTGTTTCAGATAAGACATGATGGTAGCTGGCGATAAGTGGTAAGAGGGGAGAGTGAGAAATAGAAATGTAGCGGAAAAAAATCGTACTTCTCAGTGATTGCTTGAATCCTTGGAGCTCGGGAAAAGGATGCACAGGGATGAACCCGGACACTTCCTATATAAATGTTGAAACTGAAGTGAGGAATGCACAGATTCTTATTAAATGTGGTCACTGCTTGGTTACTGCATTCATCTCCTCATCTTCCTGAGCACATCTCTCATCTAGCAGAGAAAATTACCCCTTTTACCCTTAGGATCAATAAGTGATTCCTCTCCTTGACCTTCTAGAATTTCTGCCCTGTCTGGAAAGTTTGAGAAAAGCTAAACTACAAAACAAGCACCCAAGGATTTTTTTTTTTTCTTCTGTCTTCTCCCTCAATCTTTTAACTTTGAGAAATTCTTTTAGTTCCATTTAGAAAACATCAAGTAAGATTTAAGAGGCTATGCAGTGGAAATACTCATTTCTCTTTGGAGGGATTATTTTTTTTCTTTCAGAGTTATTAGTTATCTAGAGCATGAGAAACGGCATCTGCAACAATCCCAGGGACTCAGAAGATCAAGAAAAAGAAACGAAAAGCCCTCCTGACCGCAAAGCCGGTACTTTGGAACCGAATGCTTAGTTTTATTTCATTCAATTTTTAGAACTTGCTTAAACCAGTATTATTGACTTGATATCTTTCATTGTCTACATAAAAGAATGCAAAATGGCAGAAGGTGATGGTAGATTGCTTGCTACCATCTCACTGCCACTATCCAAAGTCTGTAACTACTGAGCTGGGATTATAGATCTGCAATTTGACTTCATTCGGGGGTTGACTTGAATCTTGAGCTCCTACCCCTCACCCTGCATTCCAGTCAGCACCACACCTGATAGGGAACTACCTTTGCCTCTGCCGTTAACTAGTTTTGTGGCTCTGGAAAATTCATCTGACCTCCCTGGACCTCAGTTTCCTGGTTGTAAAGCCAAGAGGTGAGGCTTGATGATTTTTGAAGTACCTTCCACTCTAACTTTCTAAGAAAGACAAATCTTGGTATGTCTGACACAGAGTGTGTGTATGTGAACCAGTGTATTTGCTTTTTATCCAACTTTTTCAATCTTGTGCCTCATAAATGTTACAAAACTAACCTCACATATTTCTTTCTCCTTTGAGAAATAAAAGCAGATAAATAATAAGCTAGGCATTTACAGTTTTAAGATGCCGGACATGTGAGATGTTTGTTAATTTGCCCCCATCTTATCCATTTTGGCCTGTCACCCATCTCTAGACTTACCTCCTCCGGGGCCCTTAGGGTCTCCAAATGTCCCTTTGGCAGGACCTCTTCCGGGCCGACCCAGTGAGGAAGTGCTCCCAAATCAAAACTGAGCAGCCCACCCGTGCTCGTAAAGATAATCTTAGCAAGGAGGAAAGTAATCTGATTTCCTGATGAAAAATGTTACGTTTCAAAGATGGCACTGACTGATAGGCTGGACTACCCCAGTGTTATTTACATGCTCAAATAGGAACGACTAACACCATTGGATTGCTTATTGATCGGGTGCCCATGAGAAATGAGTGGGAGCCGTCAGGCCATCTCATTGCCTAGGCAGGGTTGTCTGCCTCCCAAGTATATCCTCGGAACAGAGGTCTGTGACTGGATGCTCGACTCTGAAATCTTACGGAGCCGCATTATTCAATCTCTTTTTAGCACTGCAAGGAACAGACACTATACAGAGGAGACAGGAGTGCAAATCCTCTGCACCATATAGCACTGGGGGATGGGGGAGAAGATGTGCAGAAATCATTAAATACAGTTGACTACCTGCTTGTCACCCTTTGGAGAGAAGGTCTGTCAGGGAAATGGGTACAGTCACTATCTTCTAGAATAGACTTTTTATTAAGAGCTGCTGAAACAACAAAATTACTGCTCTGTGCATTCAGTACTCAGTGATCCTCTTAGCGTTTTTTTTTTTATTTCAAAAACTATCTGTTAGTCTATAATTTGAAAAAACTAGACCTCTGTTGTCAGTAGTAGCCACTAGCTGCATGAGGCAGTTAAGCACTTGAAATGTAGTTTGTCCAAACTGAAGTAGGATCCAAGTGTCAAATACATCCCAGATTTCAAGCCCTATAAAGAAGGCTACTCATCAGCTGAAGATTTTTCTAACAGGAGAAGGGACAAATAACATGATTTATAAGCAGAATGTATACATTGAATAGTATATTTTGCTAGGAAATAATCATCTGGTATTTATATTTCTAAGCGTATCCTCCTCTTTGATGCAAAAACAAATAATTTTCACACCAAAGCTATCAAATTAATTCTACTCTAGTTGAAAAATAAGAAGGAGAAAATTTTATAAACTACTTTTTTCTTGGTGGTAGGGGTAGTACATAAGAAGCTCCTTCTAAAACTCAAACCAGTAGCCAGAAAAAAAGTTTGTGCATTTTTTTGATTAACTTTATTCTTCAAGCATTGCCTATTAAATACAGTCACAATCAACACTTAGGCACAAGTCTTATGCATGAGCCGGGGATCAGTGTCTTATCTCAATGTTTACATAAACCAGGAGAGTAGAAATCTCATAATCCAGCAAGAGTCAGAAATCGATAATTAGTTTGTAACAGAATTAATGTAAGTAGTTCCTTTTCCATATATCATGATCATGTTTATTTACTGAGAAAATAATTTTCTTCCTAATTCTTAGGACAGAGTAGAAAAGCCAGTTACATACTGCGCTATAGACCTTTGACTTCCTTTAGGAGGAAGGTTGTATCGTTTGCCCTTTTTTCTTTAGCCTTCAGCCATATGTTTAGACTCAGCCTCTCCTTCCATGCTACGTAGCAGCATGAAAGCCATAAAATAACCTAGACACAATTTTGAAAGCAGTGGATAAAGTCAGTCTTTCTACTGTTGCCATTCATATATTTACTCATTCATTCTAAAACTATGTCTCAAGAATCATCTTGGTACCAGAAAGTCTGCAAAGCATTATAGATACAGAGATAAATAGTATCAGGTTGGTATGGAGGTACACAGAGATAAATATACAGATTTCTATTGGATGTAAAGAGTTAACTATAATATTATGTATTATAGTTGATGCTGATATAAAAATATATATAGAAAGCCCACCACTATGAAGGGTGATCCTGGACCGCTTTCTCAGAATGAATCCTGGCCAGAGAAGAAGACGACAGGGTGGTGATTGCAGTGGTTGAAGGAGGATGTTGCGTTTGGGACAGAGGATTTCCGGAGCTTGAGTATCTTTGTGAAAGGAGGAAGAGTGAATGATGAAAGAGGATGTAATTTTTTTCTCTTTAGTTGCTTCACATACAAAGTTTTGCCTTCGTCACTTATATAGTAATTCTACAGCGATTATTATCAATAATATTATTGTTAAATATTAATTCCATACTCTTCACAAGGATAAGACTATCTGGTTTTGGGGGGGGTTTTATTTATTTACTTACGTTTTGTATTTGACATCTCTCTAATGTAATTGGCAGATCCTTGTGATGTTCTGAATTCCTTTCAAATCTGGGTATTGGGCAGTGTCTGGACACTGACATTTAGTACCAGAAGATGTTATCACCTCTTAGATAATGAGTGAATGTTCCAGATCTCCAACTCAAAAATAGTCTCGATCTGTAAACATCTAGCCACCTTTTGAGGCCAAGACTGCAATGACACTGTGGAAAACGGTCTCAGAAGAGACTCTCCATGATTCCTTGCCCGGCGTTTCCTGCCTCCACAGTGTCCTGGGGTGGAAAATTTTGCCTTGGACTTTGCTCCAGTTGGAGGAGGACATTTCCTTCTCTGGGCAGACTCGTAAATTGTACAGACACAACAGAAGATTATCATGCTGAAGATGAAAGAGCGAGACTATGTCAATTCCAAGAAATTAGGTCATAAAAGTTTTTCTAGAGCTTTGCTAAATAAGAAACCTATCTTCAGTGTACTGAGAAGGCCAAGATTAATTGGATGCCATTTATTTATATGGAGAGAGAAAAATGAAGTTTCTTTGTCACTTTTGGGGACTTTATAACTTTCAACTAACTAAATAAATGATGTACTGGAAATTAAGTCTTCTTATTTAAATTATGTTTTGTACACCCTTACTCACTGTTCTTAAATTCTGGGAATAGGTATGAAAATATTCCCTTCTTGAATTCCTATTGTGATTTTGAATTCTTTGGGGATTAGGGAATGAGATGCCTACAGAAATGTCCAGAATATGTATCTTGGTCTTAACTGAATTTAGTAAAAGGAAAAAGAATTCAAACCGTCTTCAGCTTTTAACAATGTTTTAGGTAAAGTAAAATTATCCTGACAGAAATGTAAGTAAACATTTTGACTACCTTCCTCATATGCATGGTGCACCAGAAATTGCATTATAAATGTTTGGAGGTGGTTAAATAGTTACTCAGAGTTGGTAATAATATGTCTAGATGACATGAAGCAGATAGGTTCTGCTTGCCATCAAATGGACTTTCCACCTCTAGGGAAGAATTTAGCAAGAAATTCTTGAGCATTTGTAAACCTCCTCATAGCTTTCATTTCTTTTGACTGAAAGTCTAGGTACCAAAAAAAAAAAAAAAAAAAAAAACCAAGAGGCATTCTGTGTAATTATCATTATCTTTATTTTTGCTGAGATTGTAACTCTATTTACTAACAAGTATGGAAGCTTCTCTTTTGTTTGAACCAAGAAATCTAATCCCTACTGTAGGATAGAGAGGGCAGCAGCATTGAAGGTTGAAGTCATGCTGACTGCTTGCCCTTCCTCTCCAGGGTCAGTTAGATCAGAAGACTCAGACCAAAGACACTTGATGGGAAGAACCCAGGGCAGAAAGGCAAGGTTCCTTCAGTTCTGGGACCTAAATTTCTGTCATTCACTATCTTTTATTATTTCTTAAATGCAAATGAAAGATTAAGGTGAATGCAATTCGCTGTCATTTTGTATGAATCCTTTTCATCTCATAATCAGACCCTTTGTAGTTAAGTATAGCTATGAATATATAAATAAAAATAGAACTAGAGGGACAGTCTTGGTTCTGCTGCTAGGAAAGGAGGTATGCAATTTGGGGCACCCCAGGTTAGCAGGAGGACTGAGTTATTGGATGACCATCCGTAGGACCACCTGAATCTCATTGTGGTAGCATGGGTGGTGGGATGGGGCAGTGGGGGAAGGCTGGAATGGATACTGGTGCTGGCGTAGGAAATGTTCACATCTTGTCATATTTAAAGATAACTACTGAAAATCTTTTAGAGGCAATCCCTAATTTACAAACAGATTGTATTACAGAAGCTTAACAACTTGATGAAATGAAGTTTGGGGATATAATTACCTTTCAGAACAGAATGATAGTGGGTATGGAGAATTCCAAGTCAAAATACACAATTTGCTGTAACCTATCCATAGATGTTGTCTGATATATGTTCATGACATAGGAGAATAAAACTTTAAATCTACTTTTAAAGTGTTTCAGTTCTCTGTGAGTAGTGAACAGTAAATATCCTCCATATAGAGACTAAAAATGATTTTAAAAAATTTTTAGTTTGTACGTATACATTTTTAACATCAGTGGTTTTTTTGCGTAGAAGTTCAGCATTGCTACTTCTTCCCAATGTTTGGACATCACCAATGGTTTTGTAGTCAAGGAAATGAGTTCCTTGAGGTTGGTTTATCTTTTTTTTCTTACATTTTTCATCAGACGCATCAGACGTGCATGCCTCTGATTGCACAAAACAGCAAGGTAGAGAAAAGAATCTCATTATTATTATTATTTTTTTTTTCGGTACGCGGGCCTCTCACTGTTGTGGCCTCTCCCGTTCTGGAGCGCAGGCTCCGGACGCGCAGGCTCAGCGGCCATGGCTCACGGGCCCAGCCGCTCCGCGGCATGTGGGATCTTCCCGGACCGGGGCACGAACCCGCGTCCCCTGCATCGGCAGGCGGGCTCTCAGCCACTGCGCCACCAGGGAAGCCCTCAAGCCCTCATTATTACCTTTTTTAAAACACTGTTAAGAGGATCACAGAGTCCTGAAGACCGTGTTCGCCACTTCAAGTTCTCGTCCCTCTTTCACTGATTCTCATGGAATTGAACTACATTTCTCTGAAATATATTTCCTTGGAAACTTCTTGAAATACTCTGCCTCTGGACTCCTTGTAAAGATGTATTTTCCAAGAACAGCTTGATTTCCAATAGCGTCTAAGAACTGACCTCTAACCTAGACTGAGGCAGGCTTCTCATCCTATACTCAAGCAACACCATGGATCTCCTAGGAAGCTGCCCGGACTAATTAACATTATATTCAGAAGAAAGAGAGGCAGCTAATTTTGTATTTTCTGGAAATAAGCACAAGAATATAAAGTGCCCTTCTTATTGTTGAGGCTAATAATTTCAACCAGGCTTTTCCGTGGAACTTACAGGAGCGGTTAGTGCCTAATTAAATGGATTCATAAGCCCTGAGCTATGTTCAGCAGTTAATTCAATTGAGTAAACAGCCATTGACATCTCAGGGCCAGGCACTGGTGCGAAGGATCAAGTGATGAAAAATGACAGACCCTTCTCAAATGGCTCACTCCAACGCATGATGAAAATGCAGGAGATAAGAGGAAGAAGTGCGATTGTAGGTGTATGTTCAAGGAACAATATCAGTACCGAGAAAAAGAACAGTTGACTATAAGAGTGATCAGATGAGTAGAAGCTGAGTTGGAAGACTCAGGAATTTACTCTGAGAAAATAGGAGATGGATGATTCCAGGCAAAAGTATCAGCACCTGCAACCCTACAACAGTAAGAAAGGTCCAGACATGGTCAGAAGCCAACTTATATACCAGGGAAGTCGAACCATTTACATTTTGATGGCCGATGTATGAGTTCCATTTTCTCCAAATTCTTATCCACACATATCATGGTTAGTCTATTTTAAAAATTTTCTCAGAAATAGTTGGTCTTGAAATTATGTGAAAAGGGATAGAAAAGGGGAAAGAAGAGTGACTGTATCCTTTCATCTCAAAAGAGCAACCAGGGGCTTCCCTGGTGGCGCAGTGGTTGAGAGTCCGCCTGCCGATGTAGGGGACGCGGGTTCGTGCCCCGGTCCGGGAAGATCCCACGTGCCGCGGAGCGGCTGGGCCCGTGAGCCATGGCCGCTGAGCCTGCGCGTCCGGAGCCTGTGCTCCGCAACGGGAGAGGCGTACCGCAAAAAAAAAAAAAAAAAAAAGAACAAAAAAAAAACGAAAAGAGCAACTAGTATTCATTCCTGTAGTGTCTCTTGGATACTTGTCCTCATGGCAGATAATAGAGCAGAGTTTAGTCCTCAGTAGGCTTCCCTCCAGGAGACTAAGAGGGGACCACGCTTTCTGAACTGCTGCTCTTCTTGCAGAAACTGTCATCAGAGACTGGAAAACCAGCCCATTGAGGGCTGGCCAGGACCAGGAACAAGCTGTCCTCTGTCTTCCATCTCCCATTCTCACCTATTACTCACCTACGTGATTCAACAGTCAAAGGGTGGTTCCTTCAAAAGAGAATGGACTTGAGGACACGACGAGGGGAAGGGTAAGCTGGGACGAAGTGAGAGAGCGGCATGGACATATATCCACTACCAAATGTAAAGTAGATAGCTAGTGGGAAGCAGCCGCATAGCACAGGGAGATCAACTCGGTGCTTTGTGACCACCTAGAGGGGTGGGATAGGGAGGGTGGGAGGGAGACGCAAGAGGGAGGGGATACGGGGACATATGTATATGTATAGCTGACTCACTTTGTTATAAAGCAGAAACTAACACAACAATGTAAAGCAATTATACTCCAATAAAGATGTTAAAAATAAAAACTGTATAATTGTCTGCCTCCACATCTCTCTTCATTTTTAAGAAAGCATCTAGGTAGCCACTTAGAAATGACTGGCAGTTTTTCATCTCTTTTCCATGACAGTTTAAAGCAATTCTTCATGCGCACCCTGAAGAGGGTTATTGGTGAAGGGACGTGGAATTTCTACCAACTGCTGCCCTTTGTGATTTTCAAAGAACTAACAATATCTATTGACTCTGCCTTCCCACTACCAAAATCTCATTTTGTTTGTTTGCCAAGTTCAATAGTTTAATGTATTCAATGTTGGGTTTTTCACCTCCCACCATATTTCCTTTGTCTCTGCATTTTCTGCTTCCCGTTATTGCCCACTCATCATCCCAGCTCAGTTGCCAAACCAAGTTTGAATTTAGGCCCAGAAATGATTTAAGAAGTTTAATCCTGCCCCCGCCTCACCAGCACCGTCAAATGGAGTTTAGTTGTCATCTTGCCTTCTGGATATGTAGACATCAGAAGTGGTGCCCTAGTAATAGGCTTTGAGTTATTCCTTGAAATCCAGTCTGCAAATCTGAATTTCACATGCCTGTCCAAGGAAAATAATGATGTGATCTGATGACCGGATAAGAGATTCTTTGACTTGACAGAGCCAGGGTAGTTGTAGGCCAATATCCTGTGGAGGAAAGAACCTAAAGTTTATCAATCAGTCTTCTTGACTAATCTCAGGCTTCTTAGCTAATGTCATCTCAGATATGATTAAATCTTCATTAATTTTTTTACCTTTTAATGACACCGATTAAAACTCAATTAGTCAACTAGTTATTTTATTGGATTCCCTATGCCTGAATTATTATTATCTTCTCAGTGTAAGTTTCTTATAGAAATATTTTTAAACTAATCTCCCATCTTGTGACATTATATTCATTAAAATTAGGTTATAAAATAGGTAAATATATTAAAGTTGGCATAAGTGCAATACTCTGTAATTCAATGAAAGTGAATAAATATTCTATATTTGTGTATAAGACTATAAGTGATTGTACAGTTGTCTCTCGGTATTGCCAGCCTCGGCCTCCACTGAGCAGCAAGGACTTAGACTTGAGAAATTGCCTCAATAAACATTTTTATCTGTATCCCGATATATGGCCGCAGTATCCCTTTATACTACATCTCTAGCATATTCACCATTGAATGTAACATTCTAGAACAAGGGATTGCTCCTCTGAACTTGCTTATCTCCATCCTCGAGTTTTTAACATGATATTCTCTAAATCTGAATTAAAACACATCCACTTACCAAGCTGTGCCTGTCAAAATTCTACTTGTTATCTCAGGCTTAACTAGAAAATTCCGCTTCCTTTCTTCAATCTTCCCTGATTATTTCATATTGGGCATAATTCCTCCTACACTTTCTACCTCTTTTCTAACAAGTCATGTAATGCTCTGTATTTAAGCTACCCAGTCACATTATCAGTCCGCAACAGATTTTGAGATCCTAGAAGACAGGTATATCTGGTTCTTACAGATCTCAGTCCTCTCCCCACTTATCTAGCCGATGCCCCACTCATAGAGGATGCACAGTATTGTTGGCTTAATCAAACTAGGGAGCACCAGATGAAAATGATGCTTTGAATAATGAAGTAGGTGAGTGATTAGTTATGCAGTATGACCATGCTCAAAGAGACTGGAGAATTGTTTTAATTAGGAACACAACTAGAGCTATCTCTAGGAAACAGAGAAAGGCCCAGACAGTTAAAGGCCATTGGCAGCTATGAAGGGAGTTAAGGCAGAAGTAGAAGAAAAAAGGGTTTTCAGTTATGGACAAAGCAATTCCCTGAAGCTCTTCTGCCTACAAATCATTCTTAAGCCTTGTTATCCACATTACAAAATGAGTTGTGAAAAAACATTCTTGGGCAGAGGAAATAAAACCCCAAAGGAAACAGATTATTTTTGAAATTCTGAGGAGTAAATAGTAAGATCCAGGGGAAACTGGCATGTATATGAATCTGCAGTCCTTTTTAAGCCCTTACCTAAATCAGTTTCATTCAACCCAAAAGTTTCAACTCTCTTTATAATCGTCCAACAGCCAATAGAAACTCCCATGTAACTCTCCGACTTAGTCAAGATGCACTAAGGTGCCAGGTTGGTTGCTTCCAGAATCTAGATTTTGCTCATTTAGAGAATATGACCACAGTCTGAACCTTGGATACAAATTTTTAAACTAGAAAAATATATTGAAAAACTAAAAAAATGAAGAAAAAACAAATAGGAAATCTACTCCATAGTTATTTTAATTATCAGAGCTCCATTAATTTTTGAATTCTCTTCATCTTATTTTGTCCATATCCAATTAATATTTTAATTCCTCGCCACATAGCAATGAGGTTTCTCGGTTGTTTGGGTTTGTTTTTTGTTTGTTTGTTTGTTTGTTTTCACTTTTCAGCTTTATCTCCTTTCTCTTCATCATTTTTTATTTGTTTTCTTTAGGTTTTAGTACTTTGAGTAGTTGTTTTTAAATCATTGGTACTGGAATTCACTTAATTTGTAAAAATGAGATTAGATTCAGTAATCTTCACAGTTTCTTCAATATTTAAAATTCCATGACTAACAGTTTTATAAATAATCATGAGATTAGGTTTTTAAAAAATTTTTAAAGGTTATTGAAAGAGAGGAAATCTTTCTTTTTTAGGAGTGTCCTTTCTAGTTTCATGGCACAAATGTGAATTTGAATGTTTATAATGTTTTAATATGAATTTTAATGTGATGTCAGGAATTGTTTAGGAATCGGCCAACAACTGCAGAGAGAGAAGGGGCTGTAACATGGTGTGTTTCAAAGAAACCCCACCTCCTGCAGTCCTGGGATGGTATAGAAGATGGTGGGTCCCGTGACTCACTGTGCAGTAGAAAGATGGGGCAGAGGAGGCGCGACCTCTAGGCTCCCAGCAGGCAATGTGAGGGCCCACCTGAAGAGGGCTTTGCTGGAACGGACCAATGGCAAGTGTCACAGAGATAGGGTGGCCCCCTCTGAGGGGGTCCTTCAGAGGGGGTTGGCGTACAGCTGAGTAGTCTCTAAATAATCCAAGGAAACCAAGAGACGAGGAGGCGGGGAGAAAGAAAGAAAGACAGGAAGCGGGGGGGGGACAAAGAAAAAACAAAGTACAAAGAAGGAAGCATCTAGGAAGGAAGCAAGGAACAGAAGGAAAGAAGGAAGGAAGGGACACATGAGAGAAATGAAGTGTTTTAATCTACTTTTAACAGTTAAACACCGTGAAAAGTTTTGTAATATAAAATTTTAATTTTTTAAATCTTTAACTTGGTAACTGTTTTTTTCATGGAAATATTTATTAATGAATGGGCTACAATTTGGAGAATGCTGGTGTAGACATGCAGCAAACAGGTGTAGAAGAAGAAGGATGTAAAACCATTGTGAGAATATTTAGATCTATAGCGATTCTTAGGAATACTTTTGCGGTTGTTTCAATCCTAAGATTGGAACAAATTTGTAGCCAAATAATATCTACATTTTGGGAAACTTGTGTATTAAACACACCCACTCCTGCTCTTCTTATAGTATCCTGCCTCTATTCTTTACCTCTGCGTAAACCTCACTGTGTCTGTGTTTGGTAAAAAAATTGTGTACACTGTTCGTTTACTAAGCACAGATATATACTTTCCAATAATTAAAGAAAAAGATCTTTTAAGAAAAAGCGTTAGTAAAAATTAAGGCTAACCGAGTGCTTGGCAATGGCAGGTGTTCTATGAGGATTAAATGATTTGCTTCTTCTAGGTAATTTAACACGGTCTATATTTGTGTATTAGGCAACGGAAATATTTTCCCAAGCAAATCTTAAGTGCTCCCAATAAAGTTATTTGCTCAGTTGCCCTGGGGTATCTCACGCTCTAATGAGATTTGGGCTAAGAAGGGCAGAGTATGTTAGTCCTAGAATTCACCCAGACGGTGTCGAACAAAGTACATACCTTTCTTTTACTTTTTTCTGCACGTGTCAGATGTGTTGTTCACGCTTAGTCCCTTATAGTGTTTCTTCAATCTGTGAGAATTACTGAGATTATAGTAACTGTTCTTTATATCTTGCATTTTTCATAGGTTTCATTAATTCCCTTCTATTATGGTGTTTGTGCTAAATTCTAATGAAGAAAACTGTAGAACATATTTTATATGAGAAAATAGCAAAAAGATGGTAGACTATGCTTTGTGTATAAAATGCTGACATGAAGGATTATGTGTGTGTGTTGGGCGGGGGTGAGGGAAACTAACTAAGAGAACAGAACTTGTTAATGACCTGTTATCACTCTTTCCCAGTACTCTACAGATATATCAGCAAAAGCTCTATTGTGACTTTCAAACACTTGACTCTGACCAAAATAATAGGCAAGGAATGTGTTAAGAAAAGCTCTTCTTCGGATTATAAAATTTCTTTTTTTTTTTTTTTTGCGATACGCGGGCCTCTCACCGCTGTGGCCTCTCCCGTTGCGGAGCACAGGCTCCGGACGCGCAGGCTCAACGGCCATGGCTCACGGGCCCAGCCGCTCCGCGGCATGTGGGATCTTCCCGGACCGGGGCGCGAACTCGTGTCCCCTGCATCGGCAGGCGGACTCCCAACCACTGCGCCACCAGGGAAGCCCTGGATTATAAAATTTAACTTTACTAACTATGGAGCTTGAAGCTTACTTTCATAAATTACTTACAAAATAGTGAGGAGAGCCCCATCATCCCAGTCTTGAAGAAATGCAGTTTTATCTTGTTTTAGCTGTACTTGCTGAGCCTATTATTATACATTTAATTCCATTTATACATGTGGCTTTGCCCACCATATCTTTTGATGAACACAATATCTAAGACAAAATGAAGAGAAGCAGTTGCATGAGAACTCATTTGCCATCCAGCCCATATGATTGCACGTCTCAACTATTTAACTGCTCTTTTAATCGATCACCAGTCTCTCCTTTCACTTTCAAACAGCTTTTTGTTTATGATCATCAAGCCACTTTCTGTGTACCCATCAGAAAAGAGTAAGGGTCAAGTAAGGGTCTCCTAAAGGAGATCCGTAAAGTCTTAAGACTGAAGACGAAAAATAGGAAATATTGGGGCAGGGAGAGTCCCATGAAAGGGGCAGGTGCTCAGTTTGCTTCTAGGGTGGGTCTATTTTTGATGCCAACAGAACTTTCTTGAGTCCCTTAACAAGGGACTAAAGCTTCTGCTACAGTCCAAAGTGTCCATAGGGCATCCCTTAAACACACTCTACACTTTCTCACCTGCATGCCTTGCCTTCCCCTCTCTTCTCTGCTTATACAAATCTCCCCTTTCAGAGAGCAGACCCACTGGGAAGCATTTTTGGACCATTCCATCTGGAAGAGAAAACTCCTTCTGAATTTATATAATGCTTAGCTGTCAGTGTCAATGAGAAAGATCATGTACAGAAAAAAAAAGAATCTTGGACGAGATAGCCATACATTTCATCATTTACTAGATATGTAATCTTCTTGAATAACTTTATGGCCCTCATATAAGCCCCCCATCTTCATCCTTAAAATAGAGTAAGATCTATGCTACATCTCAAACATGTTGGCAGGATAAAAATGATGTCATGTTTGTGAAATGTTTTGTATGTGGTAATTGATTATACTTAGGTAAGGTATTTGCTTTATTTCCACCAAATTCAGCTATGATTTACATCCTGGTAATGCAATATGCTTTCAGTTATGATTTTCTTATTGCCTCAACCCAATTAAAAATATATTTACTTTTTCTGATGTGTTTATTATAGAAAACATTAAAAATACACCAAGTATAAAAATGGGAAAAAAGTATAATGTCTTAACCAGAAAATAACCACTAAACCAAGAAATAACCACTAGTACCATTTTCTACTTCATGTCATATACCTGTGATATATATATATCACAATTCTTATATATGCACATATATGTGTATATCTTTGTACACAGCTCTGTTCAGTTATCAATACATCCTATGGATATTCTTAGTCCTCAGCTCTATCTTTGCTTCCTAAGGTGCAGCCATAGTATTTTGACCCCTGTTGTGTCTGGCTAAGCACTCAGCACTTTGCCGTGGGTATAAAATGTTCATTAAATGAGCTTTGTTCACAGAATGGCTTAAAGGACTTTATGATGGTGTAAACACAGATTATTTTATGTTTGAACAGAACTTGTGACTTGAACGATAACACTGTGTTCCCTCCCATTCATGAGCTGGAGCCCCTGCGTGTAACCCTGACTCTCACTTTTCCTTTCCTTTCCCTGTAGTTTGTTGCTCAGCCCAACTGTCAACAACTGCTGGCATCTCGCTGGTACGATGAGTTTCCCGGCTGGAGGAGAAGACACTGGGCCGTGAAGATGGCGACGTGTTTCATAATAGGACTTCTTTTTCCCGTCTTCTCTGTGTGCTACCTTATGGCTCCCAAAAGCCCCCTTGGACTGTTCATCCGAAAGCCATTTATCAAGTTCATCTGCCACACGGCGTCCTATCTGACCTTTCTGTTCCTGCTGCTGCTTGCCTCTCAGCACATCGACAGGTCAGACCTGAACAGGCAAGGTCCGCCGCCAACCATCGTCGAGTGGATGATATTACCGTGGGTCCTGGGTAAATGTGATACTATAGAAAATATAATCCAAACGTGTTACTGCCATGGAATTTTGTTGCTCAGAAAAGAATACTCATGAAAGTTGGGGACATAGGAATGTTTGAAACAGGTTCTGACCATTGTAGCTCCAAGTCCTAATCCTCAAAGCTAAATAAATACTTCACAAACTGCGGTGGACCTGCCCCCCAAATGCTGCCTGCAAAACGTAACTTTAGGTTTTAGAATTCCAGATTTTCATGACTTCAGGTCCCGTGGATGATTCTCTGGGTTTTGGGGGCGGGGGGGTTAGTATGTTTGTCTTCTGAAGCCTTTCAACATGTCTCATTAGCTATATGTAAATAATCTTTTTAAGTTTCTTCACAGGTACACCTTCTAAAAGTACAAATTATTCTGCAGAATTAGTGATTCTGTACATAAAATAACTAACCATTTTAAAAAATCAATTCATTTAAGTTTATCTTTGAAACTATATAGTAAAGCAAAATAATAGGAAATTAAACAGCAGGACATCCTCCATCTCTCTCTGTTCTTTTCATAGAAAGAAATTTTGTTTTAGATCTTCAGCAAATCATGGTAAGGTAGAAAACCTCAAAGTAGCTGGTAAAAACCTTGTTTTCCTTTGCTCTTGTTATTGAAGTCATAGTTAAAATTTAAATTTTAAGTATTCTTCCTTCTATCCTACTGTGGTTTGCTGAGAAATCACATTTTCTCAATTTAGCTCATCATTTTAAACCTCTCTGATATTATATCCATCTCAGCAGTTAGTAATTAGAAAATATGTGACAAATTTAATGATTCACAATCCCAGAAGATCAGTTTGGGTTAACTGTCAAAACGGCTGGAGAGACTGTAAAATGAGGGAAAGGCAGGGGAAAAAAAGACAGTATCTGAATCTGAGATAGATACACTTTTTAAAGATTACAAATACTGTAAGTACTGACAGTAAGAAAAGTTCTTAGGAACAAGATTTGATGATTTACAAATATTTCTAATAATAAAAAAAACCCTTCTCAAGTGAACGTTAAAATAAAATACATTCTCAATCTGAAGTAAAGTGTGATCTTGGGACAGTTTATATAGTCTGTAAATGTCTTTTTGAATAAAACAATTATGACATAGCAATTGATATTAAATATAAAATTATCCTACCTGAATCCATTTAAATTAAATATCTCACAGTAGGAATATGTTCTTTATTGAGTTTTCTTCATAGAAAATTTCTTGGGAACAATTCATAAGGAAGCTTTTGGAAGTCAAATTTCCCATTGTGTGTAACTTATATTGAATGTCTAAAAATCCTGGTGTCCCAAGTGAAACAGAACATTTCACTTTGAAAAATGGTATAGATATAATGCAGCATAAGTAGATGTAATATTTCTAGTCTTTTCTTTATATAGTCAATGAAAATATGTAGGGCACTTTCTATGGATTAAGGGCAGTACAGGGCAATAGTGAAACAAAAATTAAAAAAAGAAGAAAGAAAGAAAAAAGAAAGAAAGAACGAAAAAGAAAGAAAGAAAGAAAGAAAGACAGAAAGAAAGAAAGAGAAAGAAAGGAAAAGAAAGAAAGGAAGGAAGGAAGGAAAGAAAAAGAAAGAAAAGAAAAGATCTCTTCTTATGAAGGTTAAGTTTTGCTGGAAGAAATGGATAATAAACAAACAATGAGATATGTGATATAATATCAGAAATGGTAAATAATACGAAAATTAGAAGCTCCAAACTTTGAATAATTCATACAAGTAAAACAGTCATTGGCTGCCTCCTACATGCAAAACTTGTAACATAATTTTCCATGAAAATTGGCTAGAAGAAACCATATCCAAATTTCAGCTGAATGGTTAAATAAGGTATAAATTTAATTATGAGAACTACAGTTCCAGCCAAAAGAAGTAACTGCTAAAGGCAACCTTTTCTGAAGATATCCTGCTGCAGTGAGTTCATTTGTATGGGAATTTTTAGGATGAAAAGATATGTTCTAGAATTTAAAAAATACCCATGAATGATCATATTGCTTAAATAACAGAGCATGAGAAAAAGAATGTTTCTATATCAAATAGATCTGTCAAAACAGATTATTCATCAAGCCTGGTGAATTCTGAGTGCCTCGTATCTAAGACTGAGTTCTAAGTGCTTTGCTAGAGTCATGATTATAAGGGGTATTCTCCATGTTATTTGGCTGTAGAAGAAAAATGGATTTGAATACATGTCCAGGTTCTACCACTGAGAGACTATTAAATTATGGGTGGACACAATCTCTCACGATTTTCTGTGTTTTCATCAATAAGATGAAAGATTCAGAGTGATAACTTCTTCAGTCCCACTGTGTCCTGTTATCCTGTCCTGGGGACCTATCATTATGGGCGCTGAGAAAATTGATCTTTGCGCTGATGGGGAGAGGGGGTGGGTGGAGAGAAGAGGGCTAAAGACAACAGGGTAGGACTCCTTTAACCTTTTACCAGAAGTCTGATAGATGCAAAAAATGCTTGGTCTCATTTGATGACTATATCAATGAACCTTCTATATTGCCTCACTCGGTCCTGCTGTTTGGTAAAGTGAGTGACTGTATATTTCATGGTCCCTGCATTGTAAGGCTCTAGGTTTATAATAACAAGACTTCACGACTTATGGAGAAGTGTGTGGCTTGTGTTTCCCTCATCATGTTAATTTTCCCAGGGACTGAATGAAGTTCTGGGCATGGGTTTTTCTCAAGTCTTCTTGAACCGACTTAGGTTTTCAACTCATGTCACCTCTGTGAGCTGCTTGTTTTGTAAAGAAATATTTTTTCATTTTACTAAACTTCCTTTCCTTCCATTTTCAGATGTTTCCCAGACCTATGATACTGTACTTTAAGGGAAATGATTACTTTGATACCTCTCATTTTGCTTATCCTGGCAAAAAGACTTTTGCTTGACTTGTTTTATGTATCATAAATTTTCAACTTTTTTGAATAGAAAATTTTTCTAACTTTAAAGCTTATCCTCTCAACATGGGAATTTCCATGTTATATACTTTGCTGTGTTTCAGCAATAAGAACTTATACAACATTACAGATCCAGATACCTTGTGATTTAGTACAGTGGAGAATAATGTTTCTGTGTTATTTTCACTGTCTTTCCTGTTGAATTTCAACATCTTTTTGACTACATAAATTGAAGTCTATTGAGCTTGATATCTTTAGAAGAGAATCTACAGTGGTCCTTATATCCGTTCGCTGTGGTGTCATTGATAAATTGTAGCTCATCTCCTGCAAAGCTTTACGAATTATTTTTCCTTCAGATTGAAGGCTATCAACCCTTCTTTTCTCCCATCAAATAACCTCTAGAGATCTTCTTACCTATGTTTGCTGTCAGGATGAACTTTAGCATATAAGCAAAGAAATTGAAAAGCCTGATAGAGGGATAAAACTTATGATTCTGGTCATCTTGAGAGATACAGTTTTAAGCAACAGAGAAAACTCATCACAGATAATTCCGGTAGAACTCTGTCAGTAGAAAGGTAGATTCTAGACAGACACCAGTATATTTCTCAGATTGTCAAATTACCCATTTGAACTAGAGTAAAAAGTAAAACAACAGTTTCCTCCTGCATGCATATGGCCTGATAACAGAGCTATGCTTTTCAATTGTTTAGAGAGAAAGTATCACTGGGAAGACTGTGATGGATTAAAAGAAGCCTGGGGTCAGATTAGAGACATGGCTACTTCTGCTTTCTGTTGTGTCATGACCCCAAGGCTCTTAATTTATTAAGGGTTTGATTTTAACAATATAATACTAAGGATATGAAATGAATATAATATTCATATGAGAAACTCATTTTTGTATAGAATTTAAACGCAAACTAAATATAGCATGTTATATGTAGAATGCGTATTATGAGAATTCATCTAAATTATAGCAGAAGTTTTAACTCCAGTAGATGTCATTTGTTTCTGGAGATAATGTGGAGTAAAATGTGAAAAAAAAACTTTTTTGAATGCTAATTTTTAAAGCCTTCCCAAAACTAGATTGGATTTTTCCACAGAATCCATTATAACTCTACTGTAACAATCAAATTTGTGTCATAGCTTATTCTCCTGCAAAAAAAAAAAAAAGTGTGCATATATATGAAACATCCAGATGTAGACTTATGTTATCACTTAGCAAAAAGAATATGAAATTGATAACATTTTCCACAAAGGAAGTAGAATGTTAATGAAAGCTATCATATTAATAAAGCAGGAAATACCTTGTTCCCAATGAGAATACTGCCGAATGGCTGCGGAAGTGACTTGATATTATGTGTGTGCTTAAGAATATGCCATAATTATATAGCATATAAATCTGTGCATGCTGAGCATGATGAGAATGGTGAACTGAGGAGAAGATGTATCAGAGGAAGAGATATGAGCTCTGTTAAAAATAGCTTCTAGTGAATTTCTAGGCATAAATTAAGAATTGCTCATAAGAGCCAGATTCTATGTCTTGCCTATAATACATACTTATTTAACAATTTTTCTGCAACAAAATTGGCCTCTCATTTTCATAATTTATTTTATATTTTTATCTTTTAAAGGGTTGATATTAACAAATCTGAAAATTTCAACAAGGCCTGCCAAATTGAGAATGGAAAATGAAAAACGGTGATCACGTTCACATCTAGATAAAGACTCAGGGACAAACAATCCTATATATATTCTTTCTTTCCTGTGACCATTTCTTCATCTTTTGTCTAAAAGGCATTAAGATCACATGGCTTCAGGTACTCGTACTTTCAGTCTCACCCTTCAATTATCCGTCTTCCCCCAAATTAAGAATTATAAGAAACAAGTCTATAGATTTCCCCACTCTCTCCCTTGGCAAAGTGTTCTAACCACCTCAGCAAACTAGCTGCAGACACATATAGACAACTCAAACACAGCTGCAGAACATCCGTTTATTAATTTAAAGGGATATTTTAATTTTCCAGAAAACCAGATAATCATTGCATCATGACATAGAATTCTCATTTTCCTGTTTATCTGTGAGGAAGAAATTTTAAAGTCATCTTTACCAAGATTTATCAAGATTTATCAAGACTAACACAGTAAAATCTCAAACAACAAAATATTCATATAGTTGTAAATTGTTCAGTGTGCACATACTATTGCTGACCAAATGACTTCTTTTTCTATTTTTTAATACTTTTTATTGGAGTACAGTTGATTTACAATGTTGTGTTAGTTTCAGGTGTACAGCAAAGTGAATCAGTTATACGTATACATATACCCACTCTTTTTTAGATTATTTTCCCATATAAGCCATTACAGAGTATTGACGTCTTTACTGGAGAGAAAATTAAGTCTTTTAGGTCATACATGCAATACAAATTTGGTCCACCAACAAGTGAAATCTACAGGCCTTGGGAGAATGTTTGATGACCGTGGTTCTGATGGTTCAAGGGAAGAGGAGAAAAGATAGGAAAAAGAGGAGTACATAGGAAATGAGGGAGGGTCAGAGTAAAAGATTGGAGGTAAGCTGGAAGTGGTTTCTGTTAGTTCAGAATAACAATAATGGTAATAGTAGTGATGGTGGTAATAACAATAGAAACTAAGAAATTTGGCACTGTGCTAAGTGATTCAAATGTGTGTTCTTATTTGAAGTTCACAGTCAACTCCACTTTACTCATAATAAATGATGTTAGTATCTCATTTAATAGAGAGGAAATAGGCTTAGAAAAGCCAGATCACTTTCCCAGGTTCAAGGAGCTAACAAATGGTAGATACTAGATTCAAACTCCAGTTAGTCTAACTCCAGAGCTAGAGCCTTTATCCTTCATAAACACTGCCCTTGGAGTGTGAGAAATGGAATTTAAAGGGGCAAAGACAGCCCAAAAGCTCAAGTTTCCGTTCATAGACTTCTCTCCTATTTTCTCTGCCTCTGTTTACCAACTTAAGTCTTTACACAGGTCAAATTTGAGTGGACCACGTTTCTGATTTATTAAAGATGCAACGCTTTTTGAAATACACACTTGATATAATTTCCTATTGAAGGTGATGCTTGTTAATAGAGCAAACTTATCGTTGCCATCCGCATCACATCAGCAGGACCCTCCATCTTCATCTCCACCACCCGTCTCTGTTATAAAACATGTGCATTATAAGTGGTTCCCTAATACTGACAGAAGCAATTTCTATTCTAAGAAGGAATAAAGTCCTTTGCCATGACCTTGAGATGCTTCCTTTTTAGTATCCGTGTTCACTTGCTAAGACCTAAAGCTAAATTTCCTTGCTTCCAGGGATATCATTAATTTTTTAATCTTTCATTGGTGTGTGTGTGTGTGTGTGTGTGTGTGTGTGTGTGTGTGTAGGGGGTCTTCAGGAAATGTAAAGAGATAATTATATTTCCTTTGCACATAATTGTTTTAAAAATAGAAGTTTATAGTAGGTGGAAAGTGGTAATCTTCATAGTGAAAAATTAATAATCACTCATTCAAAAATATTTATTAAGCAACTACTGCCACTCATTGAAAAGGTGACTTGAGAAAAGACTTGAGGAATATTTTTTCATTGTTTTTCCACCTACATAAACATATAATGCCTAAGTTCTCATGGAAAATTTTAAATTAAACAGAAATCCTATAAAAAGTCTAATACTGCATTGACAGAAACATTTTACTTGATTTTTAAGTTACTACATTTATGTCATAAGCAATCAGATGAGCTAGAATTCTAAAGTTCTACATTTTTTACATCTTAATCGAAAACTAGCATCGTATCGTTCCTTGGCACAGTTTCAAAACATGTACTTCCTTAATTGTATATTCCTAATTTTTTTTCCTCTAAATGTTAAGCGGATGTTATCAAAGCTGTCGTAATGGAAGGGTTTTTAGGTGTCTTCAAACTAAGCATATTTGCCTAGTCACTGTCCCTTTATGTCAGTGTTTCTTGAAGCGTGGTGTGCTGACTATAATCATAGTCACTGTGAATTTTTTATGAAGAATTTAGATTTTGAATTCTCCCCTTGGTTGATTGATTCAGAAATTTCAGAGGTCTTTAAACGCTGAAGATTAAGAAACAATTCTAGACACCAAATTTTATGCGGGTTTTGTATTTAGTTCCGGTTTCAGCTTTACTGAGGAATTGACACTCATTAGAATCTAAACCTGAAATGGTTTAACCTTTTCCAATCACTCTTCCCAACCACCCTGCACCAAATATCCTTTCCCTTCACTATCTGTCTAGTAGATATCATCAATTTCCTGAAATTTTGAGTTATTAAACAGTAGTCCCAGTTCAGTTTAAAACACGAAGCTTACCATCAGTTTAAAGCTCTCCTCTTCCCCACAAAGGCCTGACACATGTATCAAAGGACCCGGAAATATTCATTTTTTGCTCATCCTTCAACCCCAACACTGGAATGGAAGGAGGGACACAGACTTTCTCTGTTCTCCCCATTGCTTGGTTTCTGCAGGCAAGAAGGATGTCAGGAAAAGTAAAAAGTCTTCTTTACCTCCCTGGCACCCTGGTCACAGCTCTTCCCTTGTTGGTTGTCTGCATCTCTGGCTAATACTGAGTGGCCTATGTGACAGCTCTTGACCCTCTGACTCTCCTGATGGGTCCATGACTGTTCTTTAGAGGGTCCTGTGTACCTGCACACTACATAGTTCTCTGAATCCGAGTTTCAGCTCTGCCTGACATCTTCCAGTCTGGGAACTCTCAGAACCAGCAGTTGGCCCCTTTATGGGTCCTGTGACCCCAGCAAGGGCAGGAGAACAAGATGGCTAAAGCCCGGCTTCTTCCTGTGATAAGCGCTCGCTCCCCCAAGAGATCACAAAACCTTGCTGCCTCAGACGGCAAGGGGTCAGGCTGCTGCCAGCTGCCCAGCTGCCAAGACCCACTGTTTGTCTGTTTTCCCTGAAATGCAAGCCAAGTGAGAGATGAGCAGGCCAAGTGCTTTGGAAGATGCCCCAGTAGGCGTTAAGAGCCAGCTTCTCCTTGCAGAGACCCCCCATCTTTATGAGGCATTTTCGTGGAGTCTCCTACACTTGACCTAGGGAGGTGGCGGTGCTGGTGAGGTCGCTAGCACCCGAACTGCAGTGCCCTGAGCTCACAGCTCTCTGGCCCCCTCTTCCCAGCGTTCTCTCTGTATAACCCATGGGTTAGAGTGTGGCAGGAGGTTGGTAGCAGATATGGTCCTCATCCCTCTTAGGAAGCCCCAGAGGGAAGGGCTACGGTCTTCTGTACGCTCTCTTCAGAAACTGGATACTTGAGGCTCTTTATCTTTGTTTGGGTTTTAAGAATAACCCTGAGACCATAGCAGCTGCCCCTTCACTTAGTGCCTCTTATGGGTCTGGCATAATGTGAGTCTCTACTGAGTAAAATAACTGCATCTAGATTTCTTTTTGAACAAAAGCAGAATTTTGACAAGAAACTACCTTTCTGTTTCCTGACTTGCGGAGGGAATAAAAACCTCCAGCGAAGAAGAATTCATTTTTGTTGCCTTTAACTTCATTGATTTGGTTCCACAGCATGGATTTCAGTGTTCTGTCAAGGGACTTCCAAGGCCAGATCCCTCGACTAGCTCTGGGGCTGCTGTAAAAAGCCCTCAGAGGTGTCATAGGTGAAAAGCTGACTGGCTCTTTGCTTGGGGTTATTTACTCTTCGTGTAAATACTGACAGCAAGAAAGGAGAGGCAAGAGGTCTGTGTGCAGAATTACACATTTCTCACATGAAACCGAGGCTGCTAAATGCAGCATCGGAGGTCTGCCTGCTCATCTCCTCCCCTCAGCCAGCTTCACATGATGGGATATAACAGAATACTCAAATAGCCCTGGTGAAAACTGTTATGGGAAAGGTAGAAAAAAATAGTCAAAACTTCCAGGCATCCACAGATATTTTTAAAAGGAAGTTCTCTGACTCATTTGCACTGCGATCTTTCCGTGGTTGGTCCCTGCAGTCTTACATCAATGCTTGTAAATTAGACTTCCACCACCATGCTGAGAAATCATGTCATCTGTTTATAAACAGCAGAGAATAACTTTGAAATGTTCCCATTGTGGGAACAGCACAAACATTTTCTGACAGAAGCTTCCTCAAGCTTTGTTTGCTTTAGTCGTTTTTTAGTTACCATGAATAGTTTACTATCTGGATGCATTTTTCAGCCAGTTAATAGCACCTTCTAGTTTTTCTAAAGGCTTGTTTCTTCTAAAATTTCGGTGAATATTGCCAGAATAGAGGAAACTTGGTATTTCACTAACGTGCTCGTAACAAATAGAAATCAATGTCATCAAACAAGTATGTGGTGATACAGGAAGTGATCCAAACAGCTATGGGAAGTGATCCTACAGTCTGGTGCTTTGAAAACAAAAGATCCCAAACCCCATTAGCCAACCAGCACTGACTGACAGTCTCATTTACAGTTCAGCTTAAAAAAACAGTGGGCTAAGTCCTCAATTTCATCAGGATCTCTGTTTTTTCCATACAGTTGTGCCTTTCCAAAGTCAGAAGTAATATAATTTTTGTATAATTCAGAAAGTTAGATTTTATGTCTATTCTTTGAACTCCAAAGGAACTGTAATATATCCGAATTGTGAGTTTTTGTTTTGACTCTTCTTCAGAAACCTTAGAGGTCATCTACTGAAGTGTCATGTCTTTGAACCTGTCTAATAGGAACAGAGTCTGTTCAGATATTAAGGAGCTCCAGGTTAAAATGGTGCTTTCTACTGAGCTCCTAACTGCTTCTTCATAACTCCTTCCCCTCTAAAGCAGTTAGTTTTGATGTCTTTACTCTTTTACATAATTACCCACAAAATATTTGAAGTTCCATATTTTGGTGACTGTTAAGAATCCCATTTGGCTTTCCAGTTGGGTAGAAGCAAAAAAAAGAGATACAATTTATCTATAAAGGGAAATAAAATATAAACCCTCTTGTTGGTTAGTAGGTATTTTTAAATATATTTCATTTTAAAATACATACAAAATTTGAAAACACCAGAATCACAAATTCATAAAGTTGGAACAACCTTTAGAGGTCCAATGGAACCAGTCTCCACTCATTGCTAGAATTTCTCTGGAGTGTGACTGATCAAAGACATTCCAGGCTCTGCATTGGAATCTTAACCCCAAACGGTGATCCATTCCAGTTTTGGGACAACTCTGCCAGAGAATCCCCCTTACATTGGGCAAGAAGGTTCCGTTCTATAACTTTCATATCATAGATCCAATTTCTGCTTTCTGGGGCAGACCAAAGCTGGTGTGTGCCCTCTGGTACAGAACAGTTTTTAATCTCTCATGTCAGCTATTGTGATGACTGATTTTCATAGAATATTGATAATTCAAACAGGAAGAATCAGTGTCTGGCTTATTTATACCATTAAGGTAGAATTACACTTCTTGTATGATTCTATCTATAGAATTCTGTGATAATCCAAACCTTTCTTTTTTTGAAGTGAGATAACTGAAACCTAGAAGGATGAGACTACTGGCTAAGATTACAAAGCTGATTACTAGTTGAGCTGAGCCTGGCACTTCACTCACCTGACATTATCACTATGCCTTCTGATGAAAGTGAACTTGAATGCGTTTGTTCAATCAATGATTGCAATGATCACGTCGCCTCATCTCTGGGAATTGGCAAAGTTTCAAGCAAAACAAAACAAATAAGCTCCACTGTGAAATCTCAGGAGTAAGAAAATATTGTCTAAGAGCACTGCCTAAGGAGACTGGTATCCTGTTCTGGTTTCTCCAGTAACTGGCTTTAGTCACACGGCCTTTTGGGCCTTAGATTTCTTATGTAGGTTGTGGTTGCATGCTGGATTCTGAGACTGTACCCAGGCTCAGTAGGAAAAAGCACCATGAATGTGGGAGAGGAGAGTATTTCCATGAGTACCAAGCATTTTTCCTCATTGGATAATATAAATTGTAAGTTTCCCACAAGCTATAAAATCAGTGCATGTATCACATCTTATTCAGATCTTTTATATTCCTTTCTTCAGTAAGGAGTCAGTGATCATTATCACCTCCCCAAATATGCCCAATTTCATCTGAGTTCTCAAGAGAGATTTATTTATGAAAGAAACTTCAGAGGGGAAGCTGGATATAAACAAATCGAGAATAAAGCTGTGGTCTACAGAAGACTTTAAAATGCACTCTATATTTAATTCAACTGAAATCAGTCCTCATCTGGGTTCTTAATTTAAATGTGACAAAATTAAAAAATAAAACTTTATTAATAATATTAAATAACTATTGCTAGTTTTCACTAAATAATTATGGACTAATATACTTTTATTTCTTCCAAAGTTTTATTGTGCAAATTTTCAAACACATCTATCAGCAATATATCACAATTGATACTTTATTATATTTCTTTATTTTTAATCCAACCCTATTTCTATTGTCCAACATCAATCTCTCATAATTTTTGCTGCCTTAACATTAAGTTGTACCACTACTTTTTAATTTTTTTTCTAGGGCACAGGTATATAAAATGTTGACAAACACATACAATCATATAGTACCACCACAATCAATATATAGTACAAACTGTGGCCCCGCAGGCCAAATCTGGCCCTTTGACAGTTTTTATAAATAGTTTCATTATAACAAAGCCACACTCATTCATTAATTGCAAAGCCTAAATTATTTATTTTCTGGCCCTTTACAAAATAAGTATGATGGTAGTTTAGATTTTTATAGATGTCCTTTATCAAATCAAGACATTTTCTTTCTAGTCATACTTTGCTGAAAGTTTTTGTCATGAATGGATGTTGAATTTGGTGAAATGAATTTATTGTATCTATTGAAAAGATTTTTTGCACTTAATGAAAAGATTTTTTTCCCAAAATATCTGTTGATGTGACAAATTACATTGATTGATTCTTAAATTTTCAAACAATCTTGCATTTCTGGGAAAAATAGCATTTGGTCATGATTTATTATTAAGTTTATATATTACTGTATTTAATTTACTAATATTTGTTGAGGATTTTATGCATATTCAAAGGGTTATTAGCGTGTAGTTTTCTTTGTATTATTTTTGTATCACTTTTTATCAGAATAATACATACTTTTTAAACATTTTTTCTTGTAATTTTGTAAGTATTTGATTAGCACTGGCATTATTTTTTCCTTAAATGTTTGGTAGAATCACCATGAAGGAACTGGACCTGAATTTTTCTTTGCTGGAAGGTTTTTAACTATGAATTCATTTTCTTTAATGAATATAGGACAATTCAGGTTATTCTATGTCCTCTTACGAGAGTTAGGAAGGTTATGTCTTTCAGGGAAAATGTCCAATTCATTTAAGTTGTGAAATGTATGAGTATCAAGTTCATTTTATCACTTATCCTTATGAAGTCTGTAAGATCTGTATCTATGTCCCTTCTTTCATTTCTGATATGGATCATTTATATCTTCTCTCTTTTTTTTCTTGACCATTCTAGCTAGAGTTTTATCAATTTTAGTGACCATTTCAGATAACTAGATTCTGTTTTCATTGACTTTTCTCAAGTTTTTTTTTGTTTTGTTTTGTTTTTTTTGCGGTACGCGGGCCTCTCACTGCTGTGGCCTCTTCTGCCGCGGAGCACAGGCTCCGGACGCGCAGGCCCAGCGGCCACGGCCCACGGGCCCAGCCGCTCCGCGGCATGTGGGGTCTTCCCGGACCGGGGCACGAACCCGCATCCCCCGCATCGGCAGGCGGACCCCCAACCACTGCGCCACCAGGGAAGCCCTCTCAAGTTTTATATTTTAAAATTTATTGATTTCTGCTTTAAAATTTTCTTTTTTCTGTTTGTTTTGCGTTTAATTTGCTCTTCTTTTCAGTGTCACAGTTGAGGCTGAGATCACTGATTTGAGACCTTTATTGTTTTCTAATTAAGCATTCTACTCTAAGTACTGTGTTAACTGCATCACAGAATTTTTAGTTGTATTTTCATTTGTAATCAGTTCAAAATATTATCTAATTATTCTGTTAATTTCTCTTTGACCAAAAGTAATCAGGAGCATATTATTTAATTGCAAAATATTTGGGGATTTTGAGATACATTTTATAATTCATTTTTTGTTTACTATGTTGTCATGGTAAACATTTAAACATTTCAACATGTATAAATATGTTGAAGTTATATAGTCTATCTTAGTGAATGTTCCATGTGCACTTGAAAAAAATGTCTTCTGCTATTTTCTTTTTTTTTTTAACATCTTTATTGGAGTATAATTGCTTTACAACTGTGTGTTAGTTTCTGCTTTATAATGAAGTGAATCAGTTATACATATACATATGTTCCCATATCTCTTCCCTCTTGAGTCTGCCTCCCTCCCACCCTCCCTATCCCACCCCTCTAGGTGGTCACAAAGCACCGAGCTGATCTCCCTGTGCTATGCGGCTGCTTCCTACTAGCTATCTATTTTACGTTTGGTAGTGTATATATGTCCATGCCACTCTCTCACTTTGTCACAGCTTACTCTTCCCCCTTCCCATAACCTCAAGTCCATTCTCTAGTAGGTCTGTGTCTTTATTCCCATCTTACCCCTAGGTTCTTCATGACCTTTTTTTTTTTTTCTTAGATTCCATATATATGTGTTATCTTCTGCTATTTTCAGACTGTTGATAGTGTTGTTCAGAACTTCTATATTCTTATTAAACTTCTGCCTACTGATTCATTTACTTATAGAGAGGAATAGTAAAGTCTCCAACTATAATTGTACCTTTCTCTATTTATATTTAAATTCTATGGCATCTTGCATTATCAGGTTATTTTGTTAGCCGCATTCATATTTAGGACTGTTCTGTCTTCAGAGTGATTTGACCTTTTTATCCTTATGTTATATCCCTGTGCATACCCAGTAACACTTCTTCTGAAATATATCTAGTCTTACATTAATATAACCATCTAAGTTTTTTTCAATTAGTATTTCATGGTAACATTGCTATTCATTTATGTTTAATCTATCGATGAATTGTCATATAGTTGTTTTGCATCTTTATTCTATGTGAACATCTCTGTCTTTTAATTAGTGTGTTTAGACCTTACCTTTCATTCAACATAATTTTTGATATTGACAGATTTAAAATCTACCCTATTGTTTTTCCTATTTGCCCCATCTGTTGCTGTATTTTTCCCTTTTTTTTCTGCCTGTTCTTGGATCATTTATTATAACTCCATGTTTATTTACATTTGTGGCTATTTATGCATTTAAAAATATTTTGAGAGAAAGCCCTAGGATTTACAACATAAAATTTAATTTATCACAGTCTAACTTCAAATAATATTTTGCTTTACATATAGTATAAGAACCTTATTATAGTATGTTTCTAATTCCTCTTTCTCATCTTTTGTGCTAATGTTGTCATGTTTTACCTTTACATATGTTATACATGTTATAAACCACAATACATTTTTGCTATATGCTATTTTTGCTTTATGCAGTCAATGATCTGTTAGAGCAATTCAAAATAAGAAAAAAATGTTTTATATTTATTTTCTTTTTAACAGTTCCTGAATAGAGATTTTTGTTTCTTTTTATAAACCTAAATTTCTGTTTAATATCATATACGTTCTGCCTAAAAAATATCCCTTTAGCATTTCTTGTAGCATGGGTCTCTGTCTGAATTTTTGATTGTCTGAAAAAAGTTTTTCATTACCCTTCATTTATTAGAGATATTTGTGCTGTGTATAGAATTCTGGATTGACTTTTTTTTCTTTTCAGCACTTTAATGATGTCAGTCTGTCCTGCATGGTTTCAGATAATCAGTTTGATATCAGTCCTATATTTCTTCTTTTGTATGCAACATGCCTTTTATTTCCACCCACCCCTTCCCTGTGATGCTTTTTTGAACAGTTTGAGTATGATGTAACATGGTGCTCATGGGCTCATATGTGTGTATTTTGTGAGGGTATTTATTCTGCCTATGCAGAAGGCTAGACAGAAGTGTATAGCATTTATGCTTGAAAATGGACATACCTCTTCTGCTAGAACATTAGTGCAGGAATTTGACACAATATAATCAGGAACTGAGCTGGGTTTGGGTTTCATTGGTGCTACAAACAGTTTCAGCCTGCCATACACTTCTGCTTAGAGTGGTGTTATGGGCTGCAAGTCTTTGTCCCCCCCAAAAGTCACACACTGAAATCCTAACTCACAATGTGATGGTTTTTGGAGGTGGAGCCTTTGGGAGGCAATTGGGTCATGAGTGTGGAGCCCTCACGAATGGGATTAGTGCCCTTATAAGAACAGACCAGAGAGCTAGCTTGCTTTCTTTTTGCCAAGTGAGGATCCAAAGAGAGGTCAGCAGTCTGCAACATGAAAGAGGGTCCTCACCAGAGTCTGACCCTGATACCCTGATCTTAGACTTGTAGCCTCCGGATCTATGAAAAGTAAATTTCTGTTGTTTATAAAACAACTCATCTATGATGCTTTGTTATAGCAGCCTGAACAGACTAAGACAAGTGGGGAAGAGGATTATTATCAGAATTCCTGCTCCACCCGCAGCTTTTGGCCTTCCTTGAGCACCTCTGCCTCTGAGGGACTTTCTATCCATATGTTTGCCACTCCTCCAGTGGTTGTCAGTGTCTGCTTCTTACTCGGTGTTTGTCAGCCTGTTGATGTGAGGCAGGAAGCTTGTCTGTTGTCCAGGTCTAGGGTCAGACTTAGGTAAAACTACACCTGGGCATCAGGGGTGGAGCTTCTCAATGATACAAATCTTCCTTCTCAAGGCAGTAAAACTGTGCAGGTCTTGTGCAGAAGAGAGTTTTCTGACCTTCCTCCTGTGGTAGGAAGCCTCTAAGGATATTAGTATAAATTCTAGGCCCTGGACTGTTTTCTGCTTCTCCCATAGGGCTAACATGTTCTGCTTCATAGGGGAGAGAAGCTTGCATAGGGCTTTGTGCCTTCCCCCCAGAACCAGCCTCTTGAGCAGTGGTGAGGTCTATGGAGAAGAGCTTACTAGTGAGTGGACGCCCCCCTGTGTCTCTGTCCCAGGGGTTCTGTCCTCTCACACTAGCTCACACTCAGCCTTCAGAAGTTTGTTTAAGAAGGTTTTCTGAAATTGTCCTTCTCTCTTGTATGATGTCAGTGTTTCTTACCCTGCACTCTGCTGCAGGGGAGCTAATGCTCACCTCCTCACTCTCTTTACAGGAACCTGTTTTTCTTTGAAGTATAGGCTCCTTGGTTTCTCACCTCTCTGATGGATTCATGAAAAGTCATAATTCTATAGTTATATGACTTTTTCTTGCTTTTAGTGTAGGACAGATATGAAACTCTGGGCTACCCACATTCAATGTTTCAAACTATCATTACCTTAAAAGTCTTGTTGTTTTCTTGCTTTAATATAGTTTTAAAATCATATTTATCCTTTTAATATTTCCTGATTCTAGATATTTTGATATCTTTCTTTCTCATCATTAGGCTGTAAAAATAGATTTATAAAAATTTAATAAGATTATGGAAATAGAATAATGATATACAGTGATATTTTGTAAGTGCTTTCTAATATTTGAAAATAAAATATTTCCTATTAAAAACAGGACTATAATAAAGGAAAGTGATTTTTATTTTCTCTGGATATAGCTTTAAAGCTACTGCTAGATATAAGGTCTTTTATTGAAGTATGAATGTTATAATCATCTTCTGTCCAGAACTGAAATCAGATCTCTGAAGGTGTTAATTGCTTACAAAAACACCACAAAGTACCCTTCCTAAAGGCATTAAGCCAGTTATGTTCACTAGATACACTGTTTTTTCATAAATTTTTGAGTCATTTTGATTTGGGAGGAAAAATATCTTCAATTATCTGTTTACAAATAAACGTTATGTTATTTTCCAGAGAAAGATATATAGGTATAGAGGAATTATAGTTTGATTCAAAATTGCACAACCTTATCAATTTATCAAATGGATAAAAGAGAGTGAAGCTGCCCCAAGAGAATTCTCTACAAATTAGCTAAATGTCCTGCAAGTTTTAAAATCTGACTGGAACTCAATTATTACTACCTATAAAAATAGGTGTTGCATTTCGAGTAACTATGTAGTCTCTTGAAGCTCAAAGATTCTCTAATTCCTAATTATAGATCTCTGTTTTTAGTGATTTGATTGAAAAATCACACTTATGTGAATCTTTCTATAATTGCAGGTTTTATATGGGGAGAAATTAAACAAATGTGGGATGGTGGACTTCAAGATTACATCCACGATTGGTGGAATCTAATGGATTTTGTGATGAACTCCTTATATCTAGCAACAATCTCCTTGAAAATCGTTGCATTTGTAAAGGTAACTATTGTTTATGTTATTGGTAAAGCATAAGTTCTGATAAGTATCGATATACCTTTCCCTGCTATTATTTTTATTAATAATGTTACCTAGAGCATAATCTGTATGTGAAATTCATCATCTCATGACTTTATTGAGAGATAGGAATAAAAGACATAGATAATACACAGTTTATAGTCATAAAACAAATTTTAATAGATATCTAAATAGAAGTTGTCACCCAATTTTCTTGCATCTAAATTGAATGATGCCTCAAAATGATTCACAATAGCTGCTCTCGTTTCTAATCCTTTCCATTTCTAATGAAATTCTACCTCATACACTATTCAAATTTTGGCAACCAAAATCTATTTTTATCAGTTACAACTAACCGATAAAATTACATAGACAGATCAAAATATTACTCTTTAAAAGCATTGAAATTATTATTTCAGTTTAAACGAATATAGTTTGATATAATTAGAGCAGAATATAATTTTTTTCTTCTCACCCTATTCAATATGACAGTGCTGAAATCTCACACACCCATACTCCCCCGCATTTCTTACAACATCAATCTTATCCCAAACCACATGATTTACATAAAATGGTTTTGTTCTGCAATGACAATTGGGATTATTTTGTACTTTGGGGGATGTTTTTCAAACCAAAATATTATATTATTGCCTCCTCCTTCCTGCCTTTCTTTTTCCCTCTTTCCTTTTCTCTTCCTTTTAAAAAGAATTTGTGTCAAAATGATGAGTGAATTAGTAAAAAATAAACAGTGTTTAATTGAACTGTACATGAATAATTCATGCCATCTAATGAGCTGAGCTAGGAAATGCTAACATGTAAGTGAACTCTTATTCATTTAGTCTTGTCCTAAGTCGACTCCTGCAATTTTCAGCTATAACAGGGTCAAAATTGTACAAAGTTGTTTCCTGAATTGTTCAATTAAAATGTTTCCAGCGCTCACATAAACATTAAGAAAAAGCATTTTCTACCACTTTCATGGAAAGCAAGTTGTGTTTTAAGAATGGAAACATGATTTGATAATTTTTCCTATCTGCATTAAGGTGAATGGCCTTGAGACCTTCTGAAGATGACAGAAGGTTTTGTGTTAACCAAGGAGGTTTTGCATCTGTGTAGGAGATGGACATCTGTTTTGAAATGCATATCCTTCCAATTCTTCTTTCTTCTGTAATGATCTTTAAGTATATCTATAAAGTTGGTTTGGACATCTCTCTACTAAAAAGTAATACATCTGTTTTTTGTGGTCCTGTGCACTTATAAAATCCTGATATTACATGACTATAGCAGTTCTTCTCAAACTTTCAAGTGCTAAGAATCACTTGGAAAGTTTGCTAAAACAGATTCCTTTTCTCCATTCCCAGGAATCAGGAGTATTAAGGAGGGGCCTAAATTTGCATTTCTTGCAAATTCATCAGGTGATATTGATGTAACTGGTCTAAGGAAGACACTTTGAATAGCCCTGGACTGTAAAATTCTATTCAGCGGCTCAGAGAAGCATGGGATTGATGCCAAAAGGATCCTCTCTCATACAATATTTATACTAAGAAACATAATATTTTTACAGGTCTTATTTATATGGTGTTTACTTATAAAACATATTTTATATATATATATATATATATATATATATATATATATATATATAAAACACCTCTGGTATAAACTGGGTACAGTTACATGAATTAATGGATACTTGTGGATTTTTGGCCTAATGGTTTTAGATACTGGATTTGAATTTTCTTAAAATGTTGTAAATTTTTCACCTGTATTGTTCTTTATACTACACGGAGGGAAAATTTATGTTAAAAATTCAACTCATCCACCCCAAGTGATGAAGAAGAAAGGAAAGAGGGGGGAAAAAGGGAGATAGAAAAGTAGACAGAAATTACCTCTGATGACAATGATGTAAATACCATGGAGTCTTCGGGAAATACATAGTTTGTTTATGTGCTTTGGCCATAGGAGTTCAGTTAGGATTGTAAATATAGATGATGAAATGTTCTTTCTGAATGATTAGTTTGTGTGACCAAAACTTGAGTTGCATGGGTAGTGTTTGAATGGCTGTACTTTATACTTTATTTCTTTTTAATAAAGGTATTTATTTATGTATTTATTTATTATTTTTGGCTGTGTTGGGTCTTCCTTGTGGTGTGTGGGCTTTCTCTAGTTGTGGTGGCCTCTCTTGTTGCAGAGCACGGGCTCTAGGCACGTAGGCTTCAGTAGTTGTGGCTCACAGGTTCTAGAGCACAGGCTCAGTAGTTGTGGCGCACGGGCTTAGTTGCTCTGGGGCATGTGGGATCTTCCCGGACCAGGGCTCGAACCCGTGTCCCCTGCATTGGCAGGCAGATTCTTAACCACTGCGCCACCAGGGAAGTCCTGAATAGCTGCACTTTAGACTTGGGTTTGGCTTAGTTTTGTTTTATCACTTACTAGTTATGTGAACTTGGGTCTGTTTCTTCAACTCTCTGTGCCTCACCTATAAAATAAGGAGAATAACAATTTCTGCCTTATGTGGTTAGTATGAGAAGTAAATAAGTGCATACATTTAAAGTGCTGGTTACAGAGTAAGCATGAATGATTAGTTTTTCTCCTTTCTCTTCTACTGCTGTTTCCTCCTTCTTCATATATTATTGGTCCACTGGACTTGCCTTTTGTAATGTCTTTATTGTGCCTTTTCGTTTGCTTTTTTTTTTAGTTGAAAAGGAGTCTGAGCTCTGGATTAGGACTGCCTTTACCACTTGCAACCTGTCTGATTTGGAGCAAGTTATTTAATGTGGGCCTCAACTGTATCATCTGTTAAATGATGATAATAGTCAAAAGAGCACTTACTTTGGGAGTCTCTGATATGCTGATTTGCCCATTCACCCTTCTTCATCTTCTTTTGTTCTATCATTCAATTTTATGCTAATTTTTAACAATTTACAACTTGCTATTTCAGGAAAAGGTGCTTTATCTGTGTACAAAAATAGACTGCTATAAACAAGGCAAACAGTCATTATGTGAAACAAGGAATAAGAATTTATGGGGTCATACTAAGAAATCAGCTTTCCATCTGTTTGCTGAGAATGCAGAGATGCCTGAGATATAGCCCCTGCCTCCAAGCAGTTCAGTAAGGAAAGAGAAATGCACATGAAGACCTTACAGTGCGATAAAGTCTACAACAGGGGCCAGGCTGGCATCAAGGAAGGAACTAAATTTTGCTGGCAGCATCCTGAAACTATTTAGAGGACAGAGTGAGTAGGCATCTATCGTGTCCATGAGCATGCATGAGCATTCTAGGGAGAAGAGACAAAACGTGCAAAAGTCTGAGAGTGTAAAGGAGGTCAGATCTCAGAGGGATGATCCAGGGAAATGGGGTCGAGAAGAGCATGGGAAGGACTTTCCAAATCGTGCTATAGAATTTGGACCCTATAAATAAAGAGGAACCATTAATGAGGTTTAAAAAACAGAGGATGAGTCAAATGATGGTGAATGCCTGAAGTAGAGCAGTGGACGTAGGAGAAGCTTTAGATTTTAATTAGGAGGTAAGATCCACAAGGTAGTTAATTTGTTATTATGAAAGATGAGGTGGATGGAATCATAGTGATGCTTCTCCCCGGCAAATAGCTCACTTCTCATGCATCAGGCAAGATGACCAAGGAGTTATAACTGGGATCTCGACTGAAATTGCCCCGGTTCTATCTTCTGCCTGCAGGTGCATAAATGGTAGCAAAAATCTAACCCTCGGTGATTTTGGCCAAGCCATGGATCCAGGCCAAAAGAACTGTCAGCCCACAAAGAGGGAAACCCTTCCATAACTGGTCTTCAAGGGGAAAACCTCTTAGAATAGGTCCTGCAGAAGGACAATTCTTCCTTATTTGGTTCATCCTTTTGCAATTCATCCACCTGGAGGAGATTTTTTTTTTTTTTAACATACAAAAGGGTCGTCCTAGCCAAAACCATGGTCTGGGCTATGATCCATACTTGCCTGATATGACTACTGCCTGTACCACTTCTTACCAGTGTGATGTGGGGTAAGTTACTTAATCGATGCCTCAACTTTCTTACCTGTAAAATGACAGGAATAATCAAGTCTCAGAGAATGTTTGTGAAGATTACATTAATAAACACATAGAATAGAGCTTAATATAAGCACTCAGCTTTTAATTTTTATTAAAATGCAACAGCATTATATTGTACAAAGACAGCACAGAAGTTCATGAGATTTCAGTACTGTCCTCCTTCCGGACAAGGCTTTGTGGCTCTGCCTTAAATGCCTCGATTCATTAGCATTTCACAGCTCAGAGATTGTAGCTTTTTTTTTTTTTTTTAATTTGCTCTGAATTTTTTGAAGGAGAAGGTTTGTCAATCATTTCCTCTTCTCACCACGTATACAATGTTAGTTAATTCAGAGCTTTTTGATGTCTGGGCACACTTAGAAAATGTTACTTTATCTTCATTAGGACTGGTTTTCTCCTAAATTTACCCAGTCCCTGTCCCTATGTACAACTTGTCTCATATTTATCTTCAGCCATTTGGCAGAAATGATTAAATTCCTATGCCTCGACCACTGTGTAATATAAATAATATTTTCAAAAAACACAATGATTAGGAATAAGATCATTTATTTTAACAGCCTTGCTGGAGTTTTTCATAGCGCCATTTATCTAAAGAGTGCTAAGTATTTATCTCACTGCTTCCTATTCTTATATCCGTTAGAAAGAAGGCAAATGTTTCCATTTCACAGATGCTATAACTGGAGTGAACTCTCCAAATTATGAACTTTCTTTTTTTTTTTAACTTTTCTAAACATTCTTTAGTTTTATGACAGAGAGCTGTAGATATTTAAATCCAAGTTATTTAATCTAGTATCATCCACCACAGGAAAAAATCATATGCCTTCCTATTGTCTTTCACTACTTAATTATCTAACCAACTTATAGAAAGGGAAAGGTTTCCACCTTATTAATCAGACATTAAAACCAGCATACATTTTCTATTTAATTTTGCATGACAAATGTTTTCATTTTGCATTAAATTAATTATTACCCATTTTGATTGATTACTTGACTTTTATAAGTGTGCATTGGACTATAGAGAATATAAAGATGAACTTTTCCAATATTCAAGGAGCTTACGACCCAATATTATGCTGCAATCCATCTTCCTCTCCTAACACTTCTGCTAAGGGGTTCATGACGTGGTTTCATCTTTCTTTTAGAGTTATCACTATTCCCAAATCCTCTGTATTCCAACTGTATTAAGATACTCTCATTTCCGCAAATCAGCCATCTTTTCTAACAACCATGTTTTTGAATGTGGCTGTGATTCTTCACCCTAGAATGCTTTTTGAGCTTCTATCATATATAAAACACTATATTGGATGTCCAGTACAAAAATGCATTAGACAAAGCTCCCTGCATGGAAAACTGACAAGTGATTCAATGGTAAATATTCTATTTCATAGGTCTGCACAGGACCAAGTCTCTTAAAAAGAATCTAAATAGAAATGAAGGCTTAAGACAAAGTCAAACTATGGTAGGTTTATACTAGAAAGCAGATTTTTGAAAGAAAGAAGAGGGCAGGAACTGCTGGTCCTCGAAGGGCTATAGGTGTGTACATAGCTCTTGATCTCTGTCTAACATGGGACTACCAGCTTTGGTCAGCAGGATCCTAGCGTCTACACACCTGTGGTCTGAGAGTACTTCTCAAGGGAAAGAGTGGCATTACTTATTTAATGTCTGTCTTCTTCACTATATTGTAAGCCAGCATGGCACGAATTACGTCTTGTTTGATTACCACTGTGAACCCTGAAGTTAGCTCCTGACACAGAGTAGGCACTCAACACATATTTGATAACTGAATAATAGCCAAAGCATCAAAATAATTAGAATTTAAATCCATTCTAAACAAAGGGTCCAGTATTCATAGAAAGGCATTTTGATGAGAATGTGAGGGTAATTTGGGGAATTGCCAGCACTAAAGGTTGGAGCCAGAGTAGTAAGTACCTAATTGGGTATAAGTGGCATGTCAATCACAAAAGGAAGTCAAGACTTAGATTCCCGAGGCTTCATGTGACAGGTTGGGAAATCGGAATTTCAACCCAAGGACATTGCAGTCATTGAAGAACATTAAGCAAGATATGAGATCATCAGATTGACCCTTTTAAAAGATGATTCTAGAGGAAAGTAGGGACAAGGTTCAAGGTAGTGAGAAGAGTTGGGAGGCTATGATAATAATTTCTGTGGGAAATAGAGGAACTTTTTTAACAATGAGAATACCAATGTAGCGGAGTGAGCAACACATCTAAGATTTCAGTTTTAGAGGCTGCAAGTTTGGAAGGGAAGACTATCAGATCAACATCAACTGCTGCCTTGGGTGATTTGTTGCCATTCACTGAGATGAGAAAGCATAAACTGCTAAGGAGCTTGAGGATGAAAACATGATGCGTTTCAATTCTGGCCTGTGAGTTTGAGACACCTGTGAGATTTCTAAGAGGAGAAGTCAAGAGGCAGGAGAAGATAAACTATGATTGTAAGGTGCGATTTCTGGGCTGGAGATGTGGAATCAGGAGTCACCAGCATATAAATGACAGTTGAAATCACAAGCGACATCCAGGGAGAATAGACAGAATGAGAAGAGAAGGGGTTTGAAAAGCAAAGTCAACATTTAAGGGGAAAGTGAGGAAGAAGAGCCTGCAAAGGATACTGACAAGAATCATCACTATGGCTTGAGGCAAACATGCAAAGATGAAACATGAATATAGATTTTGCGAATAGTTTTTAGAAAATAGAGCCAAAGAAAACTTTAAAATTAGAATTAATCTTTTCATTTCTAGCGATAGCTGTGTGAAATACATTTAATCACTGAAGAATTACCATTTTTCTCTACAAATTCACAGAACAGTATGGTTTGTAAGAATTTTTAGAATTGCTTTTGTAAAATAATGCCTATATTTAAAAACCTAAGCTACATATACAGAGATGTGAATGGTAGAAGAAAAATTAAAAAGTAAAGTTAAAAGAAGGTAATCAAGAGATAATTTCTAAAGGTTCATATCTCCATTTATTAACAGGAAACAAGGTTTCTGGGTCAGAGAACAGACAAATTATTTACTTACATAAGAATCTTGGCATTGATCTGCTGTGCTCCAAGCCTCCACAGTGTGACCAATGAGAGCCAGATGTGCCCTTCACATCCATGAGTTTGTACCACAGGAGAGGAACTGGGAAATGATGTATCTCAGAGCTTCCCTGCTGCCCATCTTCCCCCTGGAGAAGAAAAGAGAAAGACCTTAACTTTCTAAAGGAAACAAATTCTCTCTGGGGAGGCACAGGTCCCTTAGAATTATTATCCTTAGCCTGTAAGCAGATGGCACAAGGGGAGAGATTTCTAAATCTCTCAGGAGGTCTCTATCTTTAATTTCCAAGACTCTTTTGCCATTCAAACATCCTTTAACCCCAATACAATATATTTCTCAGCAAGCCCTGGCCATGCGTTAGATGTGAACATATTCACATAGCCTTGTTTCCCAACAATTACCAGAAGTGCTGGACTCTGAAACGGTCTTGGGTAATTATACTGGGGCAGAAACTGGCATCTCTGATTTGTAAAATGGGAAATGTTCCTCTTATGATTTTGCAAGTCCCAGCTGAGAGCAGTCGCTAAGAAGGGTTCTAAAGTTTAGTAAGTCAAAAGTAGAGCTGGGGTCAGTGACCACGTGACGATGGGTTCTGCACCCAACTGCCGCAAGCTGGCTGTGAGAAGTAGAAGAAACAGCATCTCCGCCAGATTCAATAACATTGAGGAACCCTTAGGGCTTGAACAACATGTAATCTCTATTCATTGCTGGCCCCATCAGCCCCAGACAGACTGTAGCACTTTCTCTTCTCTATTCCCACAGCAGTTTGTGTTAATCTCTTAGAGCATTTTTTTTTTTTCTTGCGGTACGCGGGCCTCTCACTGTTGTGGCCTCTCCCGTTGCGGAGCACAGGCCCCGGACGCGCAGGCTCAGCGGCTACGGCTCACGGGCCCAGCCGCTCCGCGGCTTGTGGGATCCTCCCGGACCGGGGCACGAACCCGCGTCCCCTGCATTGGCAGGCGGTCTCTCAACCACTGCGCCACCAGGGAAGCCCTCTTAGAGCATTTTTATTATAAGTAGCTGTCCCTGTCATCCTCACTGGACTATGCATGAATACTTGAGGGATAAAATGTCTCTTGAGCACCTGTTACACGCAGAACATTGTGCTAAATGTGGTGAGAAATTCCAAGAAAACGATTACATCCTTAAGAATGCTTACTGTTTAGTGTTTTGTACATTTTGAGATATGGTCCTAAGCCATATTAAGTAAGAAAGAGAGAGAGAGAGACAGAGAGAGAGAGAGAGGAGAAATATGTAATTAGCCACCAACAGAAGGGTAAATACTCTCTACTAAAATATGTGTGTCTTTCAAGAGAAGTGAAAGAAGAAAGGTGAATGGTATCTTAGTCTTTGAAGGGAAAGGTGGCATAATATACCGGGGGAGGGGAATGGAGAGATTTAGGTGGTGTTTGATACCACAACCTGTCACTCCGATACTCATTATAATGAATAAAAATCTTAAATTAAACATTTTTTCTGTATCTTCAATAATTAGCTATTTTATGCTGAAGCTATGCACGGGAATGTTCAAGAACGGTTATGAGGATGCAAAAATAGAAAATAATTTCCTTCCAGTTCAAACTTGATTGTTTTAAATTGTCACTCAAGCAGGAGTCTGAGTGTTGAGCAAAATCAAGAGCTTGTGATGTATTTTCTCCCCAAGGAGATTTTAAAAATACCATCTATTAGCTTCAAGAGAATTAATTAACATTTGTAAAGGTCTTTGGTATAAAATGCAATATAAAAAGAATGGAAATATTCTGAGGGACTCATACAGAAGTAAATTTCTTTTCCTTACATGATCATTAGGAAAAAGGTGCAATTGTCTAGACGTATTTTTAGTGATGTATATGAAGAAGTGAATTTAACTTGTTCAGTTCTTATACAGGTGTAATAATAGATGTTTACAATGTAATATTTCAAAGAGTGTATTTGACCTTTTTTCTTGTAGGGGTACAGATTTACCTCAAGACTACAAGGGATAAATTTCACTGTGCTCTTTATATAGCCCAGTATCAAGATAGTTCACAGCTGACATTTTAATTAAATCATACCTTTAAAATAATTGCTGGTCAAAGTTTAATGTAGCAAATATTTTTCTCAAATCACATATTTTATCTAATTAGGAAATGTTCAGACAAATATCACACTTTCTACACATGAAATATTAAAAATTAGCAATTCATTGACTGCTAGGATGATTTCCAGTTTAGGCTTTATGTACATTTAGGATATAAGAGATACAAAATATTAATCGTCATACCCACGTTAGTCCTTACTATATCCAAGACAACAGACCACTACTCCCATTCATTTATATGTAATTTGTATCCAGCATGCATTCCTCTAGAATAGGCAAGTGTGTTGAACATAGTAAGCAAAGCCATTGATTTTGTTCAAAACGTAGCAGTTTTCCTTTAAAATGTAGTTTTCTTTGTTATAATTATGATATCGCCCTTTTTTTCCCAATATAAAACAGATTATCTTTTCCTATGTAACATTTTCCTTTTCTTTTTTAAAAGTCCCATTGGAAAGATCAAGGACAGATGTAATTCACAGATTAGCAAATACTACAAATGACAAGGAGAGACCCGGGAGGTCACTTTGATTGAAGCTCAACAATTATAAATTCCTTTAGGAAATTCTTATTCTTCTGTAGATTAGAATTGCTGCCACCATCATGGAAAACATCAGCTTCCCGCCAATAGGCCGCCGTGGTGCTGAAGCTGTCTGAAAAATCATCTTGTCCTGAGATTGACATATTTATATGTATGTGTTTGTTTCATATTTTATTTTCCCTTTGTCTCTCTCTTTTCTCCAGTACAGTGCTCTTAATCCACGAGAATCTTGGGACATGTGGCATCCCACGCTGGTGGCTGAAGCCTTATTTGCTATTGCAAATATATTCAGTTCCCTGCGACTGATCTCACTGTTTACTGCAAATTCTCACCTGGGGCCTCTGCAAATATCTCTGGGAAGAATGCTCCTGGACATTTTGAAGTTTCTATTCATCTACTGCCTTGTGTTGCTAGCATTTGCCAATGGCCTAAATCAATTGTACTTCTATTACGAAGAAACAAAAGGGTTAAGCTGCAAAGGCATACGATGTGAAAAGCAGAATAATGCATTTTCAACGTAAGTCTCGCAGACTTTTTTTTCTATTGGGAACGTTGGGCAGAATATAGAGTGTATTACATATTGAATTTGAACCATGACAAGTGGTTGCAAAGAAAAATTGTGCTTAGTGTGGAAAACAGAAATATCCAGTACATTTATTTTAAGTTTTAGTAAAATGGTCTTTTCTTTTAAATGACCTCCTATAAAAGACAGTTATGCATACTGTTTTAAAATGTGGAATAGAAGGAAACTTGTGCCTAGTGATAGCTTACGAGCAGAGTAAGAGATAGAATATATGGAAAACCAATCATAGAAGAAAATCCAAATGCTTTTCCATCTTTGCTTAGGTGTTTTCCAGATACTAAAGCTCCTTCACATGTCTCTTGTATTCTCGGGTTCCCTACCCAAAAATCTAAGCATGGAGAAATAGTCCAAAATAGAGACCTCAGGCTAACCTAAGCCATGATTATGATGCACGTATAACCCTCTGTGCCCTTACAGCTGAGGGGCATCAGGTCTTGATCGGTGTCAAGCTCTGGTAATTCTCACAGTCAGGCTTGCTGACAGCCCAGGTTCATGGCCACGGTGTTTCATGCTCACACAGTTCTGATAGAAAACCCCTCTACTTGCCTGTGTCCATTTCCTTCCCACTATGATAAACAGTGAATTGACAGATGAATTAAGAAGTGAGGTGACTTTCCTCTCTACAGTAACCACATGTGAACACATGGTGATTTTGTAGAAGACTTTGAAAGTCAGCTGGCCATTCATCGGCCCTTCTAGAACTTTATGAAATCTGAGAGAGTACAGTAGTTCCTCCAGTGGGAGGAAATCGGTAACGTCCTGTAAACTAAATCACTTTTGGTTAACATAATCTTGTTGGCTCAATTCTGTATCTGTTTTACCTTTGATCCCAGTATTTAAAACCCCATTTAAATTCATTAACATAGGATTATTTGCACGTAAGCTTTCATCGCAGCCTTAGCTGCCTCAAATCCATTCAGAAATTGATTTGATACAAACCGTGAATCATAAAGAAAACAAAAAGTCATCCCAGCTTCTCCTTGTCACTTTATCCCTTGCTCCAGCCTCTTTATTCTCCTGGACTTAAGCAGTTCTCCAGCCCGACCAGTTTACCCAGCCTTGTCATCTCCCTCATGCCCTTTTCTCACCTAGTTCAGGAGGGATTCAGTGAAATCCCTTGCAGCAATAGCCTGGTGAGGAATAGCCTTGGATTGTGTCTCAGTTTTGGTATCAGAACTTGCCTTTCCCCACTCGCTTGTGATCCTTGACTTGGCAATTTGCTCCCGGCAACGGGGACTAGGGATTCACAGTAGTAGATCCCACCAACCTCCCCCTCTGAGACTCAAATTCTGCCTCTAACAAAGCTCCTGGATAGTGCCTGTCTGCTGACTGGCCTCCTGGATTTCTGATGGACAGCCATCTTGCATGCTCCATCTTTCACAACTCCCTCGTTACTCTGTACTATGTGCCCCGGTGCAACTACTTGCCAAGACCGCCCTGTTGACATTTGTGGTCACATCCTTCTGATCAGGCTTTGTCTTCCAGAGAACTTCCACACAGCCCCTAGAACTGAGTTCCCTCCTCAGGTCTTCTTTAATTCAGGGAACAGCTCAGGTTCCAAGACCCAACCCCTTCTCAGACATATGATTCATCTGTAGTTAACAAGGTCCTATCTAACCCTGCCCTAATTTATGATCCGTGAGATTCTCAGGAATCCCCTTTTGCCCTGTTACTGGTTTTGCGGTAAATGCTGATATATTGTGAGCTGATTTTAATATCTGTCTCAGAAGGATATGGCTAGAGAATCTGATGCAAAATATTTAATATAAATTTTATTCTAAAAGTCAACACGTTGAATTGCTTGGATTATGTATTCTTTTAGTGTATCCTTACCAATGGTTTTCTCTATTACCATGAAAAGCAACAGATAACTGCATATCACTCCAATATTATAGGTCCAAATCATTCAGTGCAAATAAACCAGGTGTTCTTCTTGAATTCTTATCCAGATAATGCAATGTAAACCTGCAAGCAACAAATTATTTTTGTTCAAAGTTACTCACAAAGAGTAACTGCTAGTATGACTTGTTGCTTGCAGTTATAACTCTATCTTCTTCTTTTTATAACTCTGTAACTTCCACAAATTTCAACCTTTTCTTTTTATTACCCCATCTCATGTCTTCCCTATGAAAATTTAAAAAAAAATTAATGTAAAGTACCTAATACAGTGCTTGTCATATAATGTGATAAAAAATGTTATCAAAAAAAATGTTATCCACTCCACTTCTTTTTATTAGTAGTAGAATCTAGTGTTTCCTTACCTGTATTCACATGGTTCCTCTCTATAACCCCTTCCAGTCAGGGCACAAATGTATGCTGAAACTCTGAAGTCTGTTTCTCATTAGCTGCTACTCCTGTCTCTCTCCTTCCTCTCATCCAAGCAACCCTGAAAAGAAGCCTAAACAAGATACCTTGTTCTTGCTCCTGAAAATAGCTGGAGGCTCCATATCACTACTATCAATGGACATTGCTCTCTTTGTATCCTATTTAAACGGTATCATTTGACTCTGTTTAACACCTTCATTTTTAAAATCTTGCCCTCCTTTGCTTTTAATATTACTATGTTTTAATACTTTATCTCTTACTTTTCTAATCTTTCTCATGGTTCTCTAATAATTGTATTTCAGTGATTGCTTTTCCATAGTGATCTGCCTTAGTAACTATCCTCTGACCCTGTTCCAATATCTCTGTGAAAACTCATCTGATGGATTTGGCCCTATCCAAGATGTCTAAGAGATGACTCCTATATTTAATTTATATCACTAGCATCGGCCTCTCTCCCCAAGATCTGTAAGTGCAACTGTCTTTCGAATGCCTCTCCATGCAAATCTCCTAAGCATTTAAACCCAATCAGAGAAAACTCATCAGAGTCTCTCTCACAACTTTTTAATTTCTCCTCCTCAAATCTCTTTCTTAGTCAATGCTACCACAACCCATTCAGATACTTAAATCAAAAACTTGTGTTTTATACTAGATCCCTCTTTTCCCCCACCCCCTCCACATGCAGTCGGTCAATAAATGTCTACTCCTGCTCTTTATTGTCTCGGGGCCATCTTCCCTTGTTCGCTGACCCTGCCTAAATCTAAGTCTCTCTGCCCCTGGTCCCTGCCTCCCTTGATATGTCTTCCATCCTGTTGCCTGAATGATCTTTCTAAGCCAAAATCTTGACACTCCTCTATTTAAAATACCTAAATGGTTTCTCATTCCTTATAGGATACAGTCACATTTCTTAGCTTGACATACCAGGCCCTTCAATGATCTGCCCCTTGCTTGCTTTTTTAGCTTCATCTTTCTCCACTCCCCAATAACACTTTATTCTTCAACATTTTCTAATGGGTTATCAATCCCTAAATATGTCCTATTCTTCTCTCATCCCAGAATGCTCTTGTTCTGCCCTGTCACTTGGCAAAGTTCTGTTTTGTGTTCCAAAACTTATCTCAGATGTACCTTTTCCAAGATGCCTTCCTGATCCCTTCCGGACTGTGAGCTCCCTTCTTCCTGCCCCTTTAATGCTTCCAGGTTGTTTTCTCTTTGACATGGGAAGAACTACGTGTTACTAAAAGAAACCAAATATTTAATCACTGAAATTATTCTGCATAGAATTTTAAACCAATAGTCTCTGGGTAAGGGGCTCTCTTATGAATACAGAGGCATGGACCTTGTGATAGATATTTTCTCATTAAGAAAATGCCTTGGGGCTTCCCTGGTGGTGCAGTGGTTGCGCGTCCGCCTGCCGATGCAGGGGAACCGGGTTCGCGCCCCGGTCTGGGAGGATCCCACGTGCCGCGGAGCGGCTGGGCCCGTGAGCCGTGGCCGCTGAGCCTGCGCGTCCGGAGCCTGTGCTCCACAACGGGAGAGGCCACAACAGAGGGAGGCCCGCATACTACAAAAAAAAAAAAAAGAAAAGAAAATGCCTTTTATGTTGATTGGAGCTGTATTTCTGATAATTGAAACTGGCCAGCTGAAGTCGTACTTTGTTTTAATATTCTTAATTCCTTATAAACTCAGAACAAAACAGTCAGATGTCTTGTATTAACTTATTTTTCCTCATCGATTTCATCTCAAAGGATAGAGGAAAACACAACTGTGAAATACATGACCTTTTTACCTGTTCTCTTTCTCTAGTTGTAAGTATTTAACTGGGGAATAAGCTCATTTTTAAAAGTAGAAATTGAAAAATAGCCTCAAGAAACAAGAGACATCTTTAGGATGGCAATGCTATAGAAGTTGCCAGGTCTTAGTCTTTAACCAAGAGTCTATGCAAAGTGTGATTTAATTAAGGGTGCCATTATCCTGGAAAGCTTTCTGTCCTTATCTTCCCATAGAATTAGGAAAATAGTTGCCACATAAAGGCAATCTAAAATGTGATGCAGCTAATGCTAACGGCCCTTCAATCTACGGGCAATGTTGTTATCAATAATTATGAAAACAGTTTTAGAAACAATGGCTTTGAAATATTAACTTAGAATGATTTTTTAATCCATGTAATAAAAGAATAATTAGCTAAGAAACACCCGTGTCTTGATAACAGGGTCTTGATTCATCTAAAAGTAAAGATATTTTGGTTAAGTGGAACTATTCTGCAAATCTTACTTCTGATTCATTCAACTGAAAAAATGAAAAGAAAATAAAAATAAGAATGAAATTCAGAGTTAATCATAAAATGTCATCTTGTTTTGAATTTTCTTATTTTCAAATTTTAATTAAATATGCAAATAAATGTTTTGCCAAAGGGTCTGCTAATATCCTAATGATGAATAGTTCTTATTTAGGTAGAAGAAAATCAGAATTATTCAACCATAACAATCCATTTACTCTACATCACTTTTTTATTTGAACATTTAGAAAAGTAACTGTTATGGGATTTATGTGGCAACATTTTATATAATTTATTATATCACTCATGTAAGGTCTACTCTCTCTCTGAACTGCTACTGAGGTCAGGGAAAAACCAGTTGAATTATATTTGTATATTCACAGTGAGAATATACACTATTTAGAAAGAAAGAACAAAATCATTTCACATTGAATCCAATGACACTGTCATTAATCTGAGAAATTCTCCCTAAAGCTACTGAAAATAAAGAACTCATGGCCTTGGGTCAAATTTACTGTTTTTCTGAGAAAGTTTTCAAAGACTACCTTCTAGTGGCCTTTGTCTAAGGCCAATGAATTATATTAAACTTTCCCTGATATTGTTAGAATCTAATATCTGGTTGTCCTTTAAGAATATATGGTGACTTCAGACTATACTACAAAGCTACAGTAATCAAGACAGTATGGTACTGGCACAAAACAGAAATATAGATCAGTGGAACAGGATAGAAAGCCCAGAGATAAACCCACACACATATGGTCACCTTATCTTTGATAAAGGAGGCAAGAATATACAGTGGAGAAAAGACAGCCTCTTCAATAAGTGGTGCTGGGAAAACTGGACAGCTACATGTAAAAGAATGAAATTAGAACACTCCCTAACACCACACACAAAAATAAACTCAAAATGGGTTAAAGACCTACATATAAGGCCAGATACTATCAAACTCTTAGAGGAAAACAGG
>NC_041226.1:13848761-13881416 GCF_002837175.3 Physeter macrocephalus | reverse complement strand
GATTCACTTTGTTGTAAAGCAGAAACTAACACACCATTGTAAAGCAATTATACTCCAATAAAGATGTTAAAAAAAAAAAAAAAAGAATATATGGTGAACTCTTCACAAAGTACATCCCTGCCGGCAAGTCAAGGTCTGATTGAGGTTGATCACATTGAAACCTTTATGATAATTTGCCCCATTGAGAGTTGAACAGCCCTAGCAAAATAATTCAGTAAAGAAACCATTACATTTCATATCCTATAATTAAAATGTTATTATACAATTAAAAATATGAAATGGCTTACTTAAAAAAAAGAACAATTAATTTAAGAAAAGAAATCCTGAAACTAAGGCATCCTTATTTAGATTCTCCTTGTCATACTGATCAGAAATTCATGGATTGTTTTAAGTAACAGGAGTCTGGTACAAGAATCCAGCCCTCTGATTCTCTGAGCAAGGGTTGATCTTAGCAAGGGCAGAGCCTAGAGCAAGACCTGGCTTCAAGAAGAGCAGGAGTTGATGTAGAGCTGGACCATGCGATATTTTTCTTCTGAGAACCGATATTAACATGACTTAGCTACTCCACGTGTATTCTCTTCAAGGTTTACTTATTATCTGGCTTATTTATTCTCAATTCTCCGTTTCTTAGTTTGTGCTGTCTCAAACCTTTGGCTTCTCATAATTCCAGTGATCCTAATTCTACATCATAACTCCTGTCATTTCAGTACTTTTCAACAACTACCTCATTTTCTTGATATTTCTAAGATAAACTTTCACAGAGAGGAAATCTGATAGTTTAAGCTCATCTTTTGACATCAGGCCATACCACTGTCCACTGGCCTCATATGAATTTGCTCTCCTTGGGGCACTTGACCACTGAAATCTCACCTCCTTAGTCATCATGCCACGTATAAGATACTTTTTGCTTTTGTTTGCACAACATAATTTAAATACAGTATTTTTTTAACCATTTCTCGAAGAATATAAGAGTTCCATTGTCTTTTTATTACATTAAGGTGTTATAATGGTCCTACTGAAACAATTCTTCATTTGGGTTCAGACACTCTTCATCTTATTCCATTTTTGGAGTAGGTTAAGTAATGAAGAAAATGTTCCCTGAAATATAAAAAATAGCAAATCTTATTATCTGAGCATTCTGAGACATTTTGTCATAATACAGGATTCACTCTGTGCGATTTTAATTGTAAATGTGGAAATCCATAATGATAACATTATTTTTAATCCTTCTATAATCAAAAAGGAAAATCAGGTAAAAGAACTTACATTTTTTAAAGACTAAGCCTGCAGATTTATTATTTATTAACTGTCACTCGGTGCCCTGGGACACCGGTTTGCAAACTTGTTATGAAAAGGACAGGTAGTAAACATTTTAGGCTTTGTGGGCCGTATGTTCTGTGTTGCAACTACTCACTGCTGCCATTGTAACACAAAAGAAACCATAGACAGTGTATAAATGAATTGGCATGGTTGTGTTTCAATAAAACTTTATGTGCATTGAAATATGAATTTATATAATTTTCACATGTCACAAAATATCACTCTTCTTTTGATTTATTTTTTCCAACACTTTGAAAAAGTAAAAACCATTCTTAACTCAATGACTATACAAAAACATGCTGCGGGTCCGATTTGTCATCGCTGGCCAGGAAACTAAATAGTTTTCAAAGCTCTTGAGAAAATTAAGTACACATTTGTGCTAGTATAACGAAACAATTTTCTTTAATTCTTTTTATTAAGTTTATTTTTAAATTAATCAACTATAACCTCATAGTAATCATGTTCTATCATTCTATCTTATTGTATAATGGTTCTATTAATGTAGCTATTAATGTCATTTTATCTTTATTCTAGGTTATTTGAGACACTCCAGTCCCTGTTTTGGTCAATCTTTGGGCTAATCAACTTATATGTGACCAATGTCAAAGCGCAGCATGAATTCACCGAGTTTGTTGGTGCCACCATGTTTGGGACATACAACATCATCTCTCTGGTTGTCCTACTTAACATGTTAATAGCTATGATGAATAATTCTTACCAACTTATTGCTGTAAGTTGAATAACTTCCCCCCTAGAATGTGTCGTTCCTGGCTATACTCCATCCTATTATCATAGGAAATACAATCTATAATTGCTATTGATGAGATGAATCAGAATTATAATATAAATGGTTAATTTGATATTTCTAAGCACTATTACCCTACTTGGCTACATACTATTTTAGTTTTTTCATATTACAGATGATTATACTAAATCTATCCTACCAGGCAGTCATTGGCTATGGCAAACAGTAGGTGAGTTATGGATTATGAATAGGCAACTCATCTCTATGCAGTGCCCTGTGGGTTTTGCATTGTCTCTGACCATCTAATCTACAATCTTGATATAAGCAAACTCATGCTAGCTTGGCAAGATACAAGAGCTAGCCCAGAGAGGAGTCGGAGTGAAAAAGCACAGGATTTTCAGTTTCTTAAAGCCCAGAAAAACGTCAGAGAGGAGTAACCCTGAATGCTGTAGCAGAATATACAATACCATATGTGTTTATTTGAAACTCTAGAATCCAAACAACTTAGCTTATTTATTCATTCATTCAATAAATTCTGATTAAGTGCTTACTCTGTTGCCAGGTACTGTCCTAAGAACTAGAAATATGGCAATGAACAAGAATGGTGAAGTCCTTTATCCCCTTCAACTTGCATACTAGTGATCTGTGTCTGTGGCCATTAGCAATAGTGACAAAGCAAACCCATACTGGAATGAAATATATTTCTTAAGTCTTTCATGTGTATACTTTAGACAAGTAGCTTTTTATAAGAATAATTACAGGCTGCCCATTTACTCCACAAATAACTGCAATTATACTGCATCTTTGAATCTATTGCTAATCCTCTGGGGTGTTATTATTGTTATTTTGAGAAGCAGCACTCCTAATTTTAATTATACTGTCTTTATGGAAGCAAGACACCTGTCACAGATGAAAAACTGCATAAAACATAAAAAGAAATGATTTTTATTTACTGATTCCAAGACTAGAGTATTCCCACTGAATATACTTAGGTCCTAGGAGTTGCGGGTGAATATCTGAATTTGTGGAACTTCACTTAAGCATCTCACAAATCTTAAACTTTTTAGATAGTCCATAAATATATATGTATATCTGTTTCAGAAGTCCTGTGTTCCTCTAGTCAACACATTTGCCAAATGTGGATTCTATTTTCCAGACCACCCTTCCAAAAATATTAGAAAGCCTCTAATTATCAAGCTATATAGAGAGAAATTGTATATACGATTTGGATCCTATAAAACATTAAATGTATCAATTTCATCAAGAAGAGAACATTATTCAGGAACCATGTAATATTTTCTTTTTGCTCCTGTGTGGGGTGTTTTTCTAGGTGACTTGTAGAGATGAGAACGATCTTCAAATTTCTATTCTTGTTTAGCCCAAACTCTAAAGCTACTTGAGAGGAGAGCAGGCACTGAGAACCTGAGACAGGTGTACCCCAACATCCTGCCTGTGATGCCTCCTTGGAGCATGAACATGCCAAGTATTTGATTTTCACCAGTGCCACAATAGCAGAATTTACCCTGAGGTCTTTCTCTTTTTGTCCTGCTACCCTTAATTCAGAGCTCTAGGATAAAGCATGAAAGAAGAAGAAAATGTAACAGTTGAAAGGCAAAAGTGATCATGCAGACCATGTTCAAAGTCTTCTTCTCACTCACTCTTTTGTTCATAGATCAGATATTTATTGTGCACCTAGTATATGCCAGACATATGCTTGATTTTAGGGATACCCAGAATACGAAGTCCCTGCCCTCGAGAAAAAAGGAACATAGAATGGCCAAAAAAATTCAATAAATAATTTCAATATTGAGAAAAGGAATTGGAGAATGTGATAAAAGCACAGAAAAGAGGACTGTAACGTGGGCTGGGGAGAGGAGACAGCTGAGATAGATGAGAGTCGGGGCTGGCTCCTAGGAGAGGAAATACCTAAGCTAAGCTTTAAACATTAACTAAGAGTTAGAAGATGGGTAGCAGAGGTGATTATAGTCATCACCAGCCTGGAACTTTTCACCTTCAGTTTTTCGAACCACTGTAGATGTTGTTATAGACCCTTTCAGAATCCCAAAGGAAGAGTCTGCTTTGTGACAGCAGTAAGAGAACATAGTGGGGTCAGGATAATCCTCAACTTGTGACTCCCTGAGAAAGAGAAACAGCAGAGACTACTCACAGGCCAACACCTCACCTGTGGGGCTGCCTTTTTATTACCTGAGGCCAACGTCACTCAGTCCCATTCTCCATGGCGGACGCGAACAACATCTGCTTTCCTTCGGTAATGAAGAATCTATAAGCTTGTTTAGGAAGGAAGGTAGGGAAGGAAGTAGAAATGGGAGAGGAGAGACAAGGGGAAGACGTAGCTTCTGTACGTCCATCTATCGATCGTTTGCTAAGCAAAAATGAAGACAATGCATTTTCTAGATACAGTGACTTCCGTTGAAAGCACGAGCTGTCCAGTGTCTAGACTAAAATTCGTATTATTCAGAGTAGAATGTATAAACAGCATATGCATTCATCAGCACACAGCAATTTAGGAAGATTAGAATGAAGTATACTCTGATTTCTCCTACTCTAAAACTCAAGGTTTTTTTTTTTTTTATAATATTAATGGGTTAAAATGAACTATTTTGAATTTGTATGTATGCCTAGTTTCTACCACCTCCTACTTCCCAGATTTTCTGCTTAAATAAGATTTGTGGCTAATTTAAGAAGAGACTGGCTGCCCCATATCTAATTGCCACAAATGTTCCTAAGTTTTTCCAGGAGATTAACAAAGCAGAATCATTAATAAATAATTAGGGGGATGCCTCAGGCTTGTGGGCAACCCCTAGCCACACTCTCACCTGGTACAATTTGGCCAAGGTTACGTCAGGGTTCAATGCTGTGTCAGAGACCCTACTGCACATTTGTTAGAGGAACTTCTCTCTGAGTTTATGCCTGTTGCCTAAAGGTGGACAAGGTTTATTCAAATGGAAACATATCAAGTAAGACTTTTACTGGAAACACCAGAAGCATGAGCCATGGGCACCTACCTAGGCAGGGTTTCAAGGCCTTGGGTAAGACCTAAAGCCCTGCTTGTGGCCAGAATCTAATGAAACTGAGCTAATGTAAGCCTACATTGCAGTAAATGAAGATTCATCTTCAAGTCATAACTAATCTCTGCAGTCTCTTTAACATGGATTTATTGTAAATGTCTGTTTCCTGCAAGTGGGAAGGATGAAAAGTGACAAGAGAGCTGTGACTCCTTTCTAGGCTAAGCCACTGTCTGAATTTAGATGACCATCTCTGGGAGTCAGCGTTGTTTTACAGGCAATTTAATTATGTTCCAAGAGCCACTCAAAGTCAGGTTACAGGCTCTCTGTGAGGTTTATCTCACCTTATTAATTAAGAAACCTGTCAGCACTTGTCATGTTTTCCTGTTCAGGACCATGCAGATATAGAATGGAAATTTGCTCGGACAAAGCTTTGGATGAGTTATTTTGAAGAAGGAGGTACCCTGCCCACTCCCTTCAATGTCATCCCAAGCCCCAAGTCTCTCTGGTACCTGATCAAATGGATATGGACACACCTGTGCAAGAAAAAGATGAGAAGAAAGCCAGAAAGTTTTGGAACAATAGGGGTAAGGACCCAGCATGTTGGTATTACTGGTTTTTTTTTTCAAATGTGTGCTTGAGTATGTTTGTATTCCTTATTGAATACATTTGCATTTTATTCTTTTTGTTCTCACTGGGTGCATTCGGTGCACATTTATTGCACAGCTACTGTGTCTAAGAAACTGCCTGCTTAACTATGGTTAACTACGGTTTCACAAACCCATTTCCTCCACTGAGGGCGGTCACTGTTATTTTAATAGGAACCACACTGTACATAGGCCTCTCCAAACCCACCAGTCAAGGCTTGGAGAACTAGTACATTCTCTCTTAGAACCTTAATTTCTAGCTCTATTCAGAATTATAACCTCAGGTTACCTGTGGCATGACTGACTCATTGTCTGTTTCTGTCTCTGGATTGTAAGGGAAAGGATCTGTTTCAGATACCTCACATTCTTAATGCCTAACCTAGGCCCCCGCACAGAGCAGAGAATGCTTGATAAAAATTTCTCAATTCAGTGATTGAACAAATATTATAACTTGAAAATGCTGTGCCATATTCAAGTGCATTGATTTCAGAATATGTGCAATTGTTCAACATTTTGCTTCTAACTCCCAATTATATTAAATGCCAAGAAGTTGTGTTTGTAAAAACTATTAGGACTGTTCAGAGCCATGCCCCTGTTATACTGGAAGATTATACTGCCCTGGGACATTTCTTTCATGTTGGAAAGCAAGAGTTCAAGCAACTCCAACAGAAAAGGCGTGGATTTAAGGCTTTGTTCCAGCCAAACCACTGACATGTCATTCTTCATTTCTTTCTCACTCAATTTCCTAATTTTCAAAGTTCTCATGTTTTAGAAATTAATACCCTAACATTTATTAGTCACTCGGACCTTCCCAGAGAAATTGCTTTGGAAGTATTCTAATATGCCTTTATATTAGAATCAAGTAATATCAGTTATTTAATTAAAAATTAATTCATTTTTAATTTTATTTAACTTAGTTTATGACTGCTAGTTATGCCCTTAGTGAGTCTTCTTTTTCGTTAATTTCATTGCCCACCAGGCATTGTTATCAGCATCAGATGGGGCTTTCTCTCCTGAAAGTGGCATTGATTGTCCTGTCATCTCTAACAATTCTAATTCTAAAGAGAAATTGACTGACAAGGGAGTATAGCAAACAGTGGGTGGTGAGGAGAGGCAGTTATATTCTTTCCTAGAAACCGTCACTCCGTGAACTTGGAAACTGGGTGTCTATCTGATCTTAGAAATGGAAGTCAGATTATGGTGAAGCCTTACCTTGCAATCCTCATACTAATTTATAGAGTTTATCACTGACCTTACAGCAAAATTATTGTACTCCAAGTGTCTTATTTTCCTCTTAAAAAATAAGTTCAATTCATTAAAAAAAATGTTCATAAAACAAATACAGTGGGGCTTCCTTGGTGGCGCAGTGGTTGAGAGTCCGCCTGCCGATGCAGGGGACGCGGGTTCGTACCCTGGTCCGGGAAGATCCCACACGCCGCGGAGCGGCTGGGCCCGTGAGTCATGGCCGCTGAGCCTGCGCGTCGGGTTGGGTTTAATAAGCAATTACTGTACATTTTCCACATGCCAGGAGCTGAGCTAGGAATTAGAGGTGGGAGGAGATATACGAAGGCATGGTTTCCATCCTTGAGGGTATTGTTTTTAACGTGGGGGACACAGATATGAGAACATCTTACTGTAATACATGTTACATGACATATTTAACATCACCGTATAGTTATATGCAAAAGGCCATGAGAGCAGTGTGAGAATTAATTCATGTTTTCCTTGAGATAAACGGAAAAAGATTTCAGAACTCTGAAATCTGCTGAACTCTGGCTTACTCCCTTCTATATCACAATATACTTGTCCTTTTTCTCATCTTATTCTTAAATTCATAAGAAATTTATTTTATCAATCCTTGAAGAGATATTACTTATTAGTACTATCTTATTATGCTTTCTCTCGTAGGAGTATTTCAATTGAAAAAGAGTTTCTGGGCCCCCAAATAAAAGCCACACGCAAAAGAAATTTGTCTATAATATTTTAATTTTAGGCAATAGCAGAAGGGATCTTGGGTTTTAAGATGCCATGGAGCTTGTAAAAAAAAAAATATAGGGCCCTGCTCTAATATTTTAAGAGCGCCATCTGTGCTGCCACCAAAATAATGGAGGACCACTCTAAGAATTTGACTTCCAACTCTCTCTCCCGTCCCCCAGAATCCTCCCACTGTTGACATATTTTTAGGAGTATATTACCATCATTTCTTAGATGCAAAGAGGAGTTTAACATTGACTTGGGCTTTCCTATGAAAACAGTGATTCAAAGGGTAAATGGTGTAAGTTAAAGAGCTTTCTTTTCTATACATTCCTGGTCAGAAAAACAAGTTTCTTTTTAATGTCTCTGTCTCTAAATTTGAATATTTTGATCCAAGCTGGTGCACAGAAAGATAATTCACAATTAACTGTGACCTCAAATCACTCCTTCTTCCCTAGCCATATAAATTTTACTAACCTTTGGTAATGGATATTTTTATGCTTTGGGAATTTATGACAAACTAAATCAATATTGTGAGTCACCTCTCTCTTCTCCATTCTCTTCCTACTCTCAATCCTGCCTCTTCTCTGCCAAGTGGAGGCTTGGGTAAAGCACCAACCTAATCAAACTCAGTGCTATACATTTACCTTTTACCTAGACTGCTTTTCCAGAATGAGAAGGACATATTGTGGTATGCATACTCTTAGTTGAGTTTTATACATTTAGGTTTTAGATGGAAATAAATAATATGCATTATTTGCAAAGAAAAATGTAAGATAAATAAAAAGTAAATTAAGAAGAAGTTTGTAATATTCATGGAGGAGTTAAATGAGAAAATAATTCCAAAAGTGAGTGCTGTGAGTTCATTTCAATTTGGTTAATCCACCTGATAGTTCATCGTGTAGACAGATGAAGACAAGGAGATAGACACACATCCATTAACTGAAAGGTGACTTTGACGTACCACTGGCAGTCACTTTGTATAACGAAGGCATGGCTTAGAAGACCCCATGACACTTCCAAGGGACCTTAGAAATCATTTAGCTCAACTATTTCCTTCAAAAAAGAGCTTGTGCAGTGTTTTAGGTGACAGAGCTGGGGAAAAACTCGGGTCTTTTGTTTCCCCATCCCATGTGCGTTTCATTGCCCTCTCTTGTTTCCCTGAAAACTCTGATGACCTTGCAACAATACCCTCCATGTGTGTGTCCACCTTTTGATTTTTCTCAGCAGCTTTTGCAGAACCCACCACTGTTTTCCGCTGCCTCTTAGATTCCTGTATCCCAAAGCCCTTGTTTAACGGGCTGGCCTACCTTCTGCTCTCATTCCAACTTGCTCCACATTTGTGAAGAAGAAAATTAAAGCTGACCTGGAGGTAGAGTTTATACATTCTTGGAGGCATTTTCTCTGAACCTTCGCACTTGTGCTTCACATACTCTTGTCCCCAGCAGCTGCCTGAATGTTACCCTGTTGGTCCCTCCCTGCAAGCCTGAAGCCAGTGCTCTCAGGGTTACTGATTGGCCACAGTCTGGGAGCCCAACATTGGTGATCTTATCTTGCGATTTATGGGTAATAACTGATACAACTAGCTCTGAAAACTCATTAACTTTTTTTTTTTTAAACTTTGGACTTCCTTTTATGGGTGACTGGGAATTCCAGGTAAATTAAGTTTTCCTTTGGAATGCTTTATGGGAGAAAGCAGAAATGAAGCAGAAATGCTTTATTGAACAACACTTTTATTGTGGGAGCAAGCCCATGATGGAGAGATGTCTTGTTTCTGCGAAATCATGAGAATCCCACCAAAGAGGCAGCATGTTGAAAGTACAATCATAAAATAAGCAACATTTTATAGCCTTCTGGTTTTTTATATTACTTATAGAATTTAAACACATTTTATCAGCAAATACCCTTCTCAGTATTAAAACAGTGGTTCTCAAACTTTAGTGTGTCTTAGAACCATCAGGCATTTCCATCTTAACAAGCACTTCCAGCCTGTGACTTTCATTAGAAATTCCTGTTAAAAAAAGCATTGGTGTCTAGCTCAGCTTTTTAAACTAAAAGCCAATGTTTGTACTTGTTGTCCAAGAGGTCTAGATAATTTAAAGTAAAAAGATGTTAATGCAATAAGATCCTTCCAGTGTTTAATTAATATGAATCATTTTTAATGCCATAGACCAGGTCTCCAAATAGAATGCTAAAGTTTAATGGGCAATACACTGAACCAAAAAACTACCAGGTCTTTTAACAAAATCATAAAAAATGGTTTTAACCTCTAGCTTTATGTTTTCCACTTTCTCGTTTTCTCTGGAGCACATAGTGAGGGGAACACGAAACACCATCTCTGTTAGGGCCCCTTAGCATCACTCAACTCTGGGGTCACAGAGGGGATACTCATGCCTGACCAGCTGCCACAGAAATACATTCAGTTAAGTCACTGCAAGAGACTTAGGAGCAGCGAATGGATTAACATCACCTATCATTACTAAAGAAAAAATGCTAATAGTACTTGCCTTTCAGACTTCATGTTTTATAATTATCAAAATGTGTCATCCCTTAATCTTCATGACTTTTCATAGGCCTACCGACAAATCTTACAGATATGACTGTTTTCATCCATGGGTACCTCTCAATCCCTAATTTATTACTGTAAGATTTGCTGATGGGACCTTTCAATTAAATTTTCTTTCCTAAGTGGGAATCTAGAGGAACAAATTTCTTCTTGGTATTTCAAGAGTGAGATCCTGAATACTTGCTTGGACAAGGCAAACTTCAGCTTTTTATATCATTTATTTTTATATGCTTGGAAAGTATGTTTGTAGAGAACAATATGTATAGATTCATCTATAAATGAGCCAAACTACAATCTTTACAGAGGGATCACGTCCTGAAATGGCCCCTGGCCTTTTTACTTGTTTTTTTTTAAAAGAAGAGCACAGCAAGCTGCCCCCTTTCAGGGATTCACTGAGCAAAGCAGAGAATAAAAGGCATAATTCATGGGCTTAAAATCAGTGATAGACCAAAACCGGAGTGGAAACGAGAGAAAACGTCACTGACAATTGACTGCAGGGAACCAGCTACGTGGCGTGAGCCTGACGTTCCACATATTGGACCGGGGAAAATGAGAGATAAAGAGTGACAAAATGTCACCATGGAGTCCCCAGAGCCCTTTCTTTCAAAGCTGCAAAACCCTTCCTGCTCTAAAGCAACCTGACACTTCTATTGAAATGAGAAGTTACCTCTGGTCAGCAAGGCTTCTCACTAGCTGGTTGTTTCCTTTATGTTTAGTTCTGTGATCCAAATACTGCCATTGTCTTGTCCTAACAAATCAGGAGGAACCTGCAAACAGAGAGATCTGCTAATGTGGTGGGCAGGTGTGCCCTGGGCACCTGTTCAAAGCCACCCTGCCAAAGAACCATGCCAGACTTCCGATATAATTCGTGGAGAAAACTGCCATCTTAAAGTACGTGTCTTCCTCCAAAATATTTTTCCTAGACATCAAGTTAGGGAAGGAAGGTCCCTGATCAGTCATGTGGCCCATTTTTCTTAAACATAACAGAAAATCAACCCAAGTTATTTTAGAAAAAGCTGCCAAATGCAACTCCACAAATTTCTCAGTAACGCTGTAAACATGAACTCATTCACAGAAAATTCTTTATTCCTAACCCAGGTCTACCATGCTATAATGCTACCTCGTTCATTATTTTTTTAGTAAAAATAGAGAATCCCTAGTCATTGCAGAGCACTTATCAGTCAAAGTTTAACCTTTGAGTGGCTTGAAAAAATTAAATACCTCTTACCCACTTAGGTATTTTTTAATGAAGTGTCCTTCACTGTATTACTTTTATAAACACACATTGGTCCATTCTGTTCCTAGTCACTTCCAGTGAGAGTTATAAGATGTAAGGCTTTCCCTTATGAGAGTAAATCCTTTTGAAGTGCAGCTGATCTTTACCCAACAAAGAGGTTGCAAACGTACGAGGTATTGTTGGTGGCAGCTCTATTATAAATATTTAACGATGTCACCGGTTGCCAAAAATGATCATTATGTTTATGGCAAAGAGTGTATATATTATGGATTGAATTGTGTCTCCCCCATAAAGATACTTTGAACTCAAAATCCGCAGCACCTCAGAATATGACCTTATTTGGAAACAGGGTCTTTGCAGATGTGATTTGTTAAGATGAGCTCCTATGGGAGGAGAGACCTCATAAGAACATGGACATTTGAAGACCTGGAAACACAGGAAGCATGTCATGTGGTGATGGAGTAGATATTGGAATTTTTTGTGCAGGCATAAGCCAAGGAGCACCAGAGATTAACAGATACCACTAGAAGCTAGGAAGAGGAAAGGCAGGATGAGTCTCGGAGGGAACATGGAACTGCCAACATCTTGATTCGAGACGTCTGCCTCCAGAAGTGTGAGATAATAAATTTCTGTTGTTTTAAGCCACCCACTTAGTGGTACTTTGCATGGTAGCCCTAGGAAAGTAGTACAACATATGCCATGCATTTTGTGGTTAATTTTTATTTAAATAAATGAGGATCCAGTCTGGAAAGGATGCTGACCCACCAACTAAGATGTGTTGGGAGAAAAAGGCAAAGTCATAGGATGCAGAGCAGATGTTCTTATATGTCTCTTAGTGTCTACTTGATCGAAAAAGCAAGGAGTAAAGAGTAAATTCTAGCCTGGGATTCTAGAACTGGCACTGCCTTTAGAACACTGTAGTATTTTCGTTATTCACTCAACTGTGTGGACCTTGGTTTCCTTGCTTATAAATGAGGCAATGAGACTGGACCAGCTCTTCGGTTCTAATAAGTAACATGTCTGTTCTTAATGCCTACTTGTCAGTCGTCATGTATTGAAATTTGAAACCTGATCTTGTGTTCCTTGACCTTTGGTAGATTCTGAGAATTTAGATAATTAAATTAATTTTAGTATTAGCCTGAGAAAGCTAATTTAAAAAGAAAGGAATATTTTATGCATTCCTAATAGATATATTCACAGTTTATTGACGTTTTTATTGTTCATGATAGTTTCCCTTGAGCAATGCCAAGAAATGTGGATTTGTGATTGTATCCACTCTTGTACCTATGCATAGAATCCTCAAGTCTTTTTCTGTAGTCCCAACCTTCCCCCCAAATATAAAGTAGACAGTGGCATCTCCACCTTAATGTCCTTTGTCAGCATATCCCAAATTGAATTCTTTATTATTTTTCTAATAGCACCAACATCTCAGCAGCCAGGCTAGAAATCTCAGTCATCATGCTTCCACCCCAGCCCCAGGCCTCCAGCTCTGTTTCCCCTCAACATTCCCTGTCCCCCTGGGACTCTTACTGTCCGCTCCTTTCCATTCAGAACCCACAGAATGTACAACACAAAGAGTGAACATAATGTAACTATGGACTTTGAGTGATAGTGAGGTGCCATTGTAGGTTCATCAATTGTAACAAATGCACCACTCTGGCTGGGGATGTCGATAGTGGGGGAGGCTAAGGGTGTGTGGCGACAGGGGTTTAAGGGAAATCTCTGTACCATCCCCTACAATTTGCTGTGAATCTTGCATTGCTCTAAAAAATAATAAATTCTTAATAAAACAAAAATAACTGCCTACAGAATTTGTGTTACATCTATCCATATTTACCAGGACCATCCCTTCACCCTATCACTTAAATATGAATTTCTAATTTCCAAATCTCTATTGCCTAGGCTGAAGCGTCCAACTCTCTAGCTAAAGAAAATGTTCTTCTCAAGCATGAAATGCCATGCAAATCACACAAAGAAAGATAATTACCCCTAAGTACATTCTTTTACTTTTCCAGAGGCAATCCCAATATGTGTTAAACTATCCACGGGTTTTGTGATTCAAGAATATTTTTTTAAAACATATTTTTAGGTATGTTAAATCATAATATTAATCACAAAGGGAAAATAATGGAGAAAGGACAGGAACTAACATTCGTTAGTAATAGAAGCCTTAAATCTTTTATCTCATTTAATCTTCAAAATCATTCAGTGAGTTTATCTTTACCTTGCAAAATAAAAAATGTGGAAGGGAGAGGGTCTCAGAGATAAATTCCTCATTCAGGCTTAGTCACCTTCAGTCCCAGGTGCTCTTAACATCACACCACATTACCTCCCTGAAAGTAAGAAAATAGACACAGGTAGCCCTGACAGTAATGGTCAATAAGCACTGGTGAATTCATTGCATTCAGTTTTGCTTTCAGTACTCAGAAGATGGTTAACTGCATCCATTCTTATTTTCTTCCTAGGATAGCAAAGTTCGGTTGGCTGATATAATCTCACAAGACTAAAAACTGTTTTGTAGTATGACCATCTAGTTGTGGAAACAAATTGGCTGTCAAAAACAATGAACTATATTAACTTAGCCTTAAACCTGGGCTATGGATATTGAATAAATTTTTACTGTTATCATAGTAAACTTTTTCTATGTTCTTTCCTTCTGCCAGACTATTTTGCTTAAAAAAATCTTTTTCCTAGAAAAATAAACCTGGAATTAGTTTTTAAAGTGTGATCTTTGATCTTTTTATATTTGCATTACAATTTTAAAATTCATGTATGAGTAAGGTTCTACTGAAGGGAAGACAGTTTGTGCTCATTTTAATACTAAAATGCATCATGATAATTTTCACTTATTACTCATAATTTTCTGATTTTGTCATCCCTAGTTTTAGTTTTGCATTAAGGAAATTTAAAGTTAACTCATGATTTCAAACTGCTCTCTGCTGACTAGTTTTTATTGGCTTTTTACAGACTAAACTAGTGAAATGCTATAGAACCCCAAGATAATAAAAATTGAGTCGACTAAATTCTATAGTAAATTCAGAGCTTCTATTTACTTAAACCATGGAACACGATCTCCTGTACAATACTTACACTGAGAGTGCTAAAGAAGTTAGCGTACAGATTGCTTTTGTATTTGTGTTCACTTAAAAAAAAGTGAAGGAGACCTGGAAGGCTTGTTTCCTTCCAGAAGTGCTTTTGTCTCGGGTTTCAGCTGATCTGTGTCTCAGCAGGAGTCACATACCTCCATCTTGTGGCCCAGTCATAAAATTCCCATGCTCTATTTCTTTCAAGATGTTCTAGTTTTGTATGAAGTTTCAAATTTCCCAGTCTTTTAATTAATACCATAATCATTTGAAAATTTGTTTCTTAAGATTCATGTAATATTGAATGGTATTCCAATCATTAGTGGCCTTTAGAAAGTTAAGCACGGTCTCATCTGTTTCTAAAAGTCACTAATAGTCATGAAACACAAATCCATTCTCATGGCCAGTGAAAATGCCAATTTCCCCTATTGCCCTAAAGAGAAAAAAAGAGGTTCTTTTGAATTGTTTGAATTTTTGTCTAATATCATTTCACAGTGATGTATTCACAGCTCTTTTCAAAATTCCATTTTAACAGCCTATGATTATTTAGTAAGGAACAAGATCAAAAGACTTAATTAAACCCAAGATATGTTATCTCTTTTGCTTTCTCACAGTTTACCAAAGTCATTCCCTTGTAACAGAAGTATTTTTATTTTACATTACTTTGGCTAGTTTTCTTCCTTAAGAATCAATACTGATATTTATTTGACATGCATAAAATTGGGATTATGATAGCTGTTTTTCTAGTAACTTTAGAATACTAGTGAAATCTGCAAATATATAATTTGTTATAGATTTAATTTATTAAATATTTAATTTTTAAAATAATAAAGATATTAAATATTTATGTTTTTAATATAAATATTTAATTTATATAATTTATTATTTAACTCAATTTATAATGGACACTTTTTAGTCCTTAAACATCTTTCTCCATTTTACACTCCATAATCATTGCTCTGTGCTAACACCAGCTCTGCTCCCGAACCATTATGATCTCTTCAAAATAATAGCTCAGAGTCACATTTATTTATTTTTTAATCTAATGAGCCCTATCTTTGAACAGAACCTTTTATTTTATTTTGTTAAATTCAACCATCTAATTAAAACAGCAGTCTCCTCTTAATGTACATCTGCTTGAAATTAAGTGTTGGGGAGTTCACTGTCTAACAGTGTTTCTGATTACATGTTTTATTTCATGGTTAAATTCTTAATGTTGCTATGTTGATATTGATGAAGATCTTCATATTGTTATAATGCTAGATTTTTATCCATCAAATTTTTATTTGACATTTATTTTGTATTTGATATGTCCCATCTGTGTCTCTTAGGATCATTTAAAATGATTTGGGATACATACTAAGTATGATTACTTAATTCTTCATCACTTATATTAAAAGAACAATCTTGCCATCATCATTAACTTATTCTATATATTAAATGCCATAGGAATTATAACCTTGCCCTTCGTTGTTTTGGTTCATTTATTCTTTTGATTCATATGAAGCACTCTCTCTAGCTATTTATTGTCTGTTGTCCAGTAAAATTCCCACTTTGCAGAAATGAGAGAAATAATATTCTTGCTTAAAAGAACCAGGCATTACTTTACAGAATGGTACAATATCACTATAACCAAAAAGTAAATGTCCCTTCCCTTTTCAGAGGCGAGCTGCTGATAATTTAAGAAGACATCACCAATATCAAGTAAGTTATTCTTATATCTTGACACTTACATTAAAATAAAGCACAATCTTCTCTTTGGAACCGACTCAAGAGAGAAATCACATTAATGCACTGAATATCAATTCTCTTGTGTTCAAATGCCTCAGGAAGTTATGAGAAACCTGGTAAAGCGATACGTGGCTGCAATGATTAGAGACGCCAAAACTGAAGAAGGTCTGACTGAGGAGAACTTTAAGGTAACCACTTTCATCTTTGTCGCCAAAAGGCAGATTCCGCAGAGCGTGGAACCAGGTGCAGCACGTTTAACACCAGAGCTGGAAACTGGGCCACGTGTTCTGAGCAAGCCTGTCTTCTGATTTTAAAATTCAAGCCCTATTGATTTATATATTTTTTTAAAAAGGGTAAAATTTCTTTTCAAAGTACATTGCTTTCAAACAGACTTAATCTGAAAGACTGAGGGGACTTACTTGGAGGCAGAGAAAAATCTAGTGCCTGTGGCATTCTGATTGCTGATCTCAGCCACACTCTACTGAGTGAGCTTTACTTTTGGAAATGTCGGTCTGATTTCTAAGCCTGAAACACTTAGTAACCAGCGTTCTGAAAACAACGACAACAAAAACCTTCTTTGTGTTCGGCACGGCTTTGGTAAAAGAAAATTTAAGGTTTGAGCTTAACTGTAGCTTATAAATGTAGTTTTTCTCCCTGAGTTTTTTTGTTTTTTTTTTTTCAATTCTATCACAGAAGAAAGGTAGACTACATGAAGTATATATTTGCTCATATCATGTGTATTAAATGCCTTTGTTAGCCTGCATGAGTTGCTAGAGATTTTGGAAGACTGACTAAAGCCAATAAGATCTCATAGGCAAAAACAAACCAATAAAAAACCCTACAAGAGACCTTTGACAAAGAAAAACAGCAGGCTTAACAGAGAATAAATATAAGCAGCCAGTTAGGTAAGAAGAGACATAAATTGCAAAACTTAAAGCACAGATTGAAAGTTGGCTAGGATCCAAAATGTTCTTTGCTGCCACACCTCTGAATTTTGGAGTTAAACGATTCCTGATGCTTTGGGAGATGGACTGGAGGCAGGAGGCCACCACAAGGCCACCAGCATATTAGGACTGAGAATTCAGCTGCCCCAAAAGATAAATGGCTGAATCTAGGAAGTGCTGTGTGTTCTGAATCAATTCCCAGGATTTAGTGGCTGATGTTTTATGCCCAGAGGTTGGGATAAAATCAACTCCAAGGTAATAAACAATTGAAACTAACTGCCAACTCTTGGAAGGGTAGACTCCACTTTAATTATTCTGTTTTAGATATCCCCTTGGACAGCAAAATGTCCCTGAGAGAATGTAAGATGACTTGAAAGCAGATGAATATTTTGGAGAGAAAGAATTTGAAACTGTAGTTCCAAAGAAAACCAACATACTCCACTACAGAGTGGTGGGAAAGAAAACTCTTCCTGTTTCTTTTTACATCAACCGTAGGAAGTCTCCTGTTACTACAGAACTCCGATAGGGAAGTTAGGAGATAACAAATAGATACAAGTGCCCCTGAGAGAAATGACAATTCTAAACAGAACCACAGCTGAGTGGACGCCTAGCTCTCAAAAATGAATGAAGACATGTCAGATCCATATATGAAACGAGCAGATGATGATTCCTAACGTTTATTTGTTTAGGTCACAGACTAATTTCATCGTTTTCCATTTCACTTAGGAACTGAAGCAAGACATTTCTAGCTTCCGCTTTGAAGTCCTGGGGTTACTAAGAGGAAGCAAACTCTCTACGGTCCAATCTGCTCAGGGCACGAAGGATTCTTCTAACTCCGCAGACTCGGATGAAAAGAGTGATAACGAAGGTAGTAGCAAGGACAAGAAAAAGAACTTCAGCCTCTTCGACTTAACCACCCTGATTCACCCACGATCAGCAGCGATCGCTTCCGAAAGACACACCATCAGCAACGGCTCCGCCCTGGTGGTGCAGGAGCCACCGAGGGAGAAGCAGAGAAAAGTGAATTTTGTGACCGATATCAAAAACTTCGGGTTATTTCATAGACGATCAAAACAACACGCTGCCGAGCAAAATGCAAACCAAATCTTCTCCGTTTCGGAAGAGGTGGCTCGTCAACAAGTTGAAGCACCACTAGAGACAAACATCCAACTGGAATCTCGAGGGTTAGCTTCCCGGGGTGACTTGAACATCCCAGGTCTCAGCGAACAGTGTATATTAGTAGATCATCGAGAAAGAAATACGGATTCCCTGGGTTTACAGGTGGGCAAGAGAGTGTGTTCGTTCAAGTCAGAGAAGGTGGTGGTGGAGGACACGGTTCCAATCATACCAAAGGAGAAACATGCAAAGGAAGAGGACTGCAGTGTAGACTACGATGCAAACCTCACAGACATGGTCACCCACGAAGATTACGTGACCACAAGATTGTGATACTTGACGGAGGAAGCATTTCTCATCCATAACGCACATTTTCCATAGTGCACTGGGTGGGGGATGTTTAAAGGTGGATGAGCCAATGCTAACGTACACTTTATAGCATTTATCAACTGGGGCGTATTGACATGTCATGCTTAAATAAGGCAAAGGCTATCAAACACCCTTGTTTTGTAGCCCGCTTTTGCTTTCACAATTTGTTTTACAATTTGTTGTTGTTGCTGTTAATAAATAAATGCACCTTGTATTCTTGTACTGTTGCAATAACTTACAGGAAATTTTTAGCTCTCTTTTTCAATTAAAACAAATGTGACTCAATATATGTGCTAGTTGACTCCTATAATAGATATTTTTATATGCAAAAAACAATGTAGCTGAAATATTAGAGCTTTTCACAACTTTTTAGGGTCTCTAGAGATGGTTACTCAGCAAGGACTTTTCACTCAGCCCTATAATTTGGCTTTAAAACACAAATATTATCCAACTTTTTTAAGAACATGTAAAACATTATCATACACAGTTTAAGCAAACAAGCCTCCTTCTCATAGAGTCAAGCTCAGACTTTTAAAATGAAAGTCAGGTATAATTTCTAGAGTTTTAGGTTGCCCAGTTTTTCCTTTCAGTAAGTAAAGGAAATGTTCGTCTTAATAAATGTTGATGACTGATGATTTTTTAAAAATTAATTAATTTATTTTTATTTTTTTGGCTGTGTTGGGTCTTCGTTTCTGTGCGAGGGCTTTCTCTAGTTGCGGCAAGCGGGGACCACTCTTCATTGCGGTGCGCGGGCCTCTCACTATCACGGCCTCTCTTGTTGCAGAGCACAGGCTCCAGACGCGCAGGCTCACTAGTTGTGGCTCACGGGCCCAGTCGCTCCGCGGCACGTGGGATCTTCCCAGACCAGGGCTTGAACCCGTGTCCCCTGCATTGGCAGGCAGATTCTCAACCACTGCGCCACCAGGGAAGCCCACTGATGATTTTTAATGGCATTGTGTCAGAAAATAATTTTTATTTTAATGTTGTTTTTTTGAATGACCTTTTTCAGATTCACCTGCCAATCAGTATAAATATGAGGCTTTGTGAATAAGGGAATTTCAAAAATGTGGCAAAAGTTCTAGAAAAGAATAACAATAAATTGGAACAATTTAAGCACCTTAAACAAAGCGAGATGACTGCATGTTCATAACATCCAGATGAAAATGAATTCATTCTAATAATCTAAATCTAAGCAAAGTTAAATCCCATTTTCAATCAGTGCAACATTTTTGTAATTCAAAAGAAGTACAAAAACCTAGTAGTTTCTTCTTCTTTACCCCAGTCACTGGTATTTCTTTAGAATTAAAATCACCCAAAAATCATTATTAATTTTAACAGTAGGTATAGCTATACAGTTTTCCCCATGGGGACAAATCTTCACTGCTTGTTTCTTCTATTGTTTATAAGGTAATTTACCTTATATTATACTCATTCACGGGAAAGGAAGTGTTTTCACCTAATATCAAAAAAGGTGCTGGCAACTTCTTAAAATTTAAATTCTATAACTTGTATCTATTTAAGTCACCATGGAAATAGGTTTCCTCACCACATGCAATAGCATTTATTTCAAATCAACAGAAACATGCTGAGTTTGTTTCGTCAAAAATTACCTCCATGGACTATACAAATCATATATGATTTAGCATTGACCAAAAACTGCGTAGTATTACAAAACCCAGTTTCTGATTACCGTACATCAAAAATAAGGACTAACAGCAATAGCAATGCCAGCCACTGTCTTATGTGCTATGTGTGTACTAAAACACATGTACTGCTCATGACAACCCTCTGAAGTAGCTACTATTCTTATCCCCACTTCTTTGGGTGAGAAAATCGAGGCAAGCACTAACTAAGCTGAGGTGCACAGCTAGTGATGAAGCTATGATGAGTCCTTCAAGGCCATGCCCTTGACTGCTTTATTGTACTGCCTCTCAGAATGCAGACCAGGCAAAACAATGTGTACACATAGACGTTACTGTTGCCACTTCTGAAATGCTACAGTTTGAGAGAATGAGTTTGGTAAACCCCATAAATTTGTGGCCCTTCTTGTAAAGCAAAAGGAATATGCAAAATTAAAGAGGTAACGTATTTGACTCTTTAGACAATCACATTATAGAAGTTAGTAGATTTTTTTTTAATGGATTTGATATGGGATATCAGAATTCAACTTGAAATATTAGATTTTAGTTTTCCGGAAAGCCAGAGGCACTGACCTGCCGCTCATTCCTACATCTGGATTTTGTCCTAGGGATTTAGCAATGGGCCAGGGAGGTTTAGAGAAACCCAATAAGCCTAATGAATTGCTCTGACTGCTTCAGGAACACCTTCATCTCAAATATGTTAGGACTCAGAATAAGCCCTGGGAGACGGTGAAATACTCGAGTTGTTCTAAGTCAGACATACAGCAGTAGGGGAATTGTAGTCATACTCTCAATACGTGCGGTATTTTCCAATGATTCCTTTTTTGCTGCCTCTGTTGTGTGTGTATGTTTTTCCCCCAACGGTAAACATCATATATATCACCATGATACATACTTCACAAGAAATTTAATTCCAGATTTCCTCTGTTCCTTCCAATAACACCACCAACAATAAAAGCAACCAAAAAATTTTTCCCAGTAGCTTATTTATAGCAGGTTAGGGTGCTGATGTTTTACAGGTAAACATGGTGATAGTAGAAGGATTTCTTCGGAGCAGGTTAACACCCTGCTTTTCAGTGTTCCAGAAATGATGGTTTCTAACAATCCTCGGATGTCACTGACAGAGGTTATTTATGAGTTGAAACAAAATATTGGATATTGCTTGTACTGGATATCCTAGAATTGGATATTATTCTAAATATGTAGTGATATTAGGTAGTGTTAATGAAGAGGAACAGCAGGGAAAGAATAAGAAAACATAAAACAACAGCAGAATTGCCACGTAAAGGGATGATGTGTTTTTAAGTTTTTTAAGTGAGTAATCTGAGGCTGCTTCTGATTTCTATTCATATTTCTATCAACAGAAATTCCTAAACACCAGAAAGAGATTTGACATCACGTTTCGATTTGTGTAAACAATGTATCCTGTGTTCATGCCCTCTTGATCTTCTTGTTGCTCACCTTTATTTATTTACTTATTTATTGCCAGGGTTGGGTGGAAAAGGATCTAGAAAATTCAGTATAACTTTAGTAGAATTAGGTTCAGTTCATAGCACTTCGCTTAACCATAGATATGTTTTGGAAAACCCATTTACAAGAAAGAATGCTATAAAGATGCACTCCACTGTTTGTGATGAATGTATTCCTGAAAATATCTGTGTAAATACATCTATATTAACTTCAGTAGGGAACTAGCTCTGTAAAAACAGAAATAATGGTGGTGAATTATTTTGTAAAATGATGAATTATTTTTCAAAGTGATAATCCTCCTCAAAATGTAACTGTTTCATAAGTTGGATATTTGTATATCAAAATTTCTTAAATTACATATTTTATTTACGGGCTGGCAATTAAAATACCGCGAAAGCATATTCACTTTCTTGCCTTGACCTGGATAGCAACTTGACATACTTCAGTCATCAAGCACACAAACGCAAACAGTGAAATTTCTTTGGTAATTGTTGGAGTATAAAGAAAAATTTGATGAAGAGTTAAGGGTAGTAAACTTATCATATTATTCTCAAAGAAGCAGTCAATTTTTCAGCCAATGTGGAAGGAACATAGATAACCAGTGGCATAAAAATTCACTCTTCTACTGTTCAGTAACCCTTCATAATTCTGTGATTTGATTGAGTGAATGATTGTCCAGTCACATGACTATCTGTTGAAGACCAGACATCAAGCACTGAAATCCGTTCATTCTCACTTATTTTGCGCATTGTGTTTGCAGCGGAATTTCTACAGTTTAGACATCTGTCAGTTTCAACAGTTTAGGTAGTAACCCAAAAAATCAGCCTAGCAAAAACCATCCATGTGTCTCTGTAAGTATGACACATGGATGGTTTTACAATGACTCAAATTTTTTAAAAGCCAAGTTTATGACTATATTTCCCCATTTTGAAAATTATTTCTTCAGTTTAGCCTTATTGTATTTTTTTCTTGTCCTATAGTCTCCAAAATTCAGACTGTCCAGTAACTGTAGAATTTAGAAATTTAAAATAGGTGGTAGTCTCCATAAATTCAACTTCAAAAATTTTATTCTAATTATTTCACAATATATTACAAGGCATTTTGTTTATATAGTGTTATCATGTGACTTTTTAAAAATTTGAAAATGGTATTAAATATTAGTTCTCCATATATAACTGGAGAAACTAAGGCTCAGGGCATTTATGGCAATTTTCAAATTTACCCAGCTACTCAGTGGTTCATTGGGAGCTTAAAGAAAAAATTCTTCATCTAGATATTCTGATAAGATACCAAGTCATAAAAGTCTTGGCTAATGAATTTTTATTTTTGTGGAATTATTTCTTCTTTGCCCTCTCCTTCAGTAGAAAATATTTATAGTCGTTCAAATTTTCAATGGCTAAAATTTTGAGTTAATATCATATTACCATTTTTCCCCTACAAAATTGTGTTCACAGATTTTTTTTTAAAGCTGGTTTCTTACTGTTTTCTAAAAATACACTGTTCAGTACTATCACTTCAACCTGTAGATTTTGTGACAATTCTATGTGCACACTGGTAATAATAAAATGTATTGACTAATATTAAACCTCTTAACTGAAACATGACAAAGCTGGAAAATATGAAGCAGAACCAAGATTGAGACCATGCGACCAGGGCTAGATATGGCCATGCCGTCACTGAGCTGACAAACAGTGTGGCTGTCACTTCATTGCCAGAGAAATTCACCAGTAGCAAAACCATCAGTTTCCATTAGAGCTGCCCTGTCCAACATCATAGCTACTATCTGCATATGGTTACTAAGCACTTGAAATGTGGTTGTAAGTGTAAAGCACACACCAGATTTCAAAGACTTAGTATGAAAACAATGTAAAATATTAATATTTATATTGGTTACATGTTGAAATGGGAATATTTTGGATGCATTGGGTTAAAATATACTAATGAAATTAGTTCCACATTTCTTTTAACTTTTTAATGGAGCTACCACAAGATTTAAAAATACCTTTGTGGCTTGCATTTGTAATTTGCAGTACATTTCTCTTGGACAGTGGTGCTATTTGTTTCACTCAATTCATGTATTTCCTTCATTTGAATTTCATGGGTAAATCTTATATATTCAACTGCTCAGAAAACGTTGATGTGGCTGGACTAAAATTTGTCGTCTCTCATTGATTCCCAATTTCCTTATGGAATCACCGCTAATACTTTTCTGTTTTTCATATGTTTTTCCTTGCCTTTGCAAATATATTAATATATGAATACATATAGGTTATGGTTTTTTGTTGTTTTTATCAAGAATGGGATTATACTATACGTATAACTTAGCGACTTGTTTGTTTTTCATTAAGCAGGGTATCATGGAAGCCTTTTGTAGAGCCATTTAATATAGCAGAGACATTTTAATTCATTCAAAGAAAGTCCTTCACTAGCTATTTTACCTCTCGAAACACATTCATAGGCTATTCTAAAAGCTCTTTGGACGAGCTACTTATTGGGTCAAACGCGAGATTTTGAGAAGTACTTGAGAAACGACGACAATGAGGTATTTTGAAAGGCAAATATGCTCACTTTTCTCTCTGTTCAGTCTTGCAGAGCTCTCTATTTCCTTTGTGTTTAAGTGCAGATTCCACAGCAGGACCTGCATAAAGTGGCCCCACTTGATGGTACCAGCATCATTTTTCAGCATCGTTCTTTCGTACACGTTAAGCTTCAGCCATGCTGGACTTCTTTTCGCTATTTAAGACAATATTTCTCTTTCCCCAACATTTACAAATACTGTTCTTCCAGGCTTGGATCATAATTGGACTAAAAATTTATAACTTTAAAGAATTTTCTTTAATATAGGATTTTAATTAATTCTAATCTACTGTTTTTATGGTTGCCTTTAGGTCTAATTGTTTTACCAAATGTCTTTTTCCTTAAAGATTATCTTTTCCTGAGCCTGAAGATAATGATCTAGGCTTCCCCACTCTGGGATTAAGAGTTTATCTGCATTGACTTCCTTTCAGACCGTCAACTACTTAGAGAGGTTTAATTTACTCTCAGGAAATAACTCACCGCCTTGCTTCAGCATTCACAATGCAAAATGCCCTGTGGCCTGGACGAAGGCAGGAAGCTGGCATGTTTTCATAGCTGCTGTGGAGCGACCACAAATTGGGTAGTTCACTCATTCAGACTTCATCTGCTGATATTTGAAATTTCTGGATGAAAATGTCCCATCAATCTCTAAAATACTGAACAATGCTAAGTCATCTTTCTAAAGTTCTAAGTACCAAATAAATAGGGAAGTGGAAATGTGGGAAAAAATAGACACCATAAAATATTCAGTGAATGCTTATTTCTTCTATTTTTTAATTAAACTTAAATTTTTTTTCAGATCTTTATAGATTCATCTGAAGTTGTAAGAAATAATACAGAGAAATTTCATGTACAATTTACCCATTTTCCCCTCAACAGAAACATCTTTCAAATCTATAGTACAATATTGCATAATACTGATGTAGGTATAATCCACCAATCTTATTCAGATTTCTGCAGTTTTACTTGTACTTATGTAGCTGGGCTTGTGTGTGTATTTAGTTCTGTACAATTTTATCACATGTATAGGTTTATGTATCCATAGCCATAGTCAAGATACAGAACATTTCCATGGCTACAAGGATACCTGGTATTGCTTTTTGTTTAACCACATCCATTTCCTAACCAGCCCCCCCTCAATTCCAAAACCCTGACAATCTAACTTGTTCTCCATTTTTATAATTGTGTCATTTCAAGATTGTTATACATGTGGAGTCATATGGTATGCAACCTTTGGGGATTAGTGGTTTTCACTCAACATAATTCTCTGAATATTCATCCAAGGTGTTACACTATTAGTAGTTTGTTCTCTGAATATTCATCCAAGGTGTTACACTATTAGTAGTTTGTTCATTTTTACTGCTAAGTCTTATTCCATGGTGTGGATGTACCACGATTTGTTTAGCATTTCACCCATTGAAGGACATCTGGGCTGTTTCCAGTTTTTGTCTATTACAAATAAAGCTGCAATGAACATTCATGAACAGGTTTTGGCGTGACCAGAATGGTAATTGCTGGGTAGTATGGTAGTTGCATACTTAGTTATAAGAAACAGCCATAGTATCCTAGCATGGCTGTACCATTTTACATACTCACCAGCAATGTATGAGTGAATCAGTTTCTCTGCATTTTTGCTAGCATTTGGTGCTGTCACCAATTTTTATTTTATGTATTCTGATAGTTGTGCAGTGATATCTCATTGCGGTTTTAATTTGCATTCCCCTGATGGCTAATGTGTTGAACAACTTCTCTTGTGCTTATTTGTCATCTATATGTCATCATGGTGAAATATATGTATATGTCTTTTGTACATTTTCTAATTACATTTTTTATGTGCTTTTTTTTAATGCTGAGTTTTTTGAGAGTTCTTTTTATATTTCAGATGCCATTCTTTTGTCAGATATGTGTTTTGCAAATATTTTCTCCCAGTCTGTAACTCATCTTTTTATCTTCCTAATGGGGTTTTTTGCAGAGCAAAATTTAAAAATTTTGATTAAGTCCAAATGTTCAGCCTTATGTTTTACGGCAATTCTAAGAAGCCTTTGTCCAGGACTAGATCGTGAAGATCTTCTCCAGTTCTTTTTTTCTAAAATCTTTATAATGTTACATTTTTATATTATGTTTTATATCTAATAATATTATTTTTTCTATTTTTTCCAAGTACTTTATGCAGATTTATGGAAAAAAAGTCATCTTGAGGAGTGAGATCACATATATAGAGAGGTAATGAAGAAAAGGATTGTGGACAGGTAAACATGCAGGTAGTAGTGAAACTGGGGTGACAAAAAGAAAGTTTAGTAAATCATTTTTATGACATAACAACTGACTTAGTTACTCAGAAATTATAGCCAGACTTTTCTGAAGTTTGAAAAAAAATTCAAACTATTTCAATTCCATTGCATTTCTCCCAACTTCCTGAATCAGATGAAAAAGCAATATAGAAGGAGAAAAACTGCTGTGATGAGACTGAAAACCAGAAACACAAAAAATTTTCAAATGCACCCATTCATGAAATCCAATTGCTGTTTGAAAAAGCCTGGGATTGCTGAAATATGATCTAACCCTCTATTTTCTGAAGAACAATCACTAAATTTGAAGCTAGTATGTATGCACCATTAAAATTACCAATCATTTGTTTAAAATGCTTCCTTTTGGCTTTAACAGTGAACACCACCAACAACAAATGAATAATTTGGATATAAAAAAAGCAATGTAATTCATTAATGTAAACTTAGTAAAACTAGAATAATGAAATTAAAACTACATGAGAATATACATGACACATTAAACAAGGAAATTTAGTGCACACAAAAAAATAATGATTAGCTGATAAACAGTGTGGCATAAAATTCCCATGTTAATTAAAATCATTTCTCAGGCTTGCATTAGAAAGAAAAATTATCACTAATAACTAAAATAAAAAATAGGGACTAGAATTTTGGCTGAATCATTATGATTTATATAATACCCCAATATTTTGATTCTCTAATGGAAATATGGCAAGTAACTGAATTGCTTAAGCAATGGAAACAGTTGGAATTCTTTTCCAGTAAAATTCAAAGTTGCCCCTTTACAAAGCACAAATTTGTAACTCAATTCATAAGGTGATGTAGATCTTTAATTTTGCTTTTACTTTCTATCATTTCCTATTGCCCTCCACACAGTTAGAGATTCAGCCCTGTGGCAGACAACCGGGATAAAAAGATGAAGTATACCTTCTAGAGGAGCTCACAAAGTCAAGTCTGGAAAATCTCACTTATGTTTCACAGTGTAAGACATTAGAAACAGTATTGTTCTCCAGACAGCTGGTGCTTAGCAGTCAGGGTTTATAGACTGGATTTCTTTCTCGTCATCATCCAGCAAGCCATGTGAAAAGACACTATTTTGTTAAATGAGGTATGTATTTTAGTTTTCTTTGTGGTAGAAATGTAACAAGAAATACAGAAAAGATGCAGTTTTTAATTTCATGCCTAGAAAAAATTATTTAATTGGTGATAAGTTGATCAAATAGCATCTTCATATTTTTACCCAGTCACCTAGTAAACTGCCTTTTGCAAAAATTATTCCTTCACTCACAAACATTGATTAAGCACACGTTTTGTGACACTGCAATACATGCTGAGAATAAAAAAATAAACCAAAGAGTCACTGAACTAAAAAAAGTTAATCTTCTGGAAATAACAATTCAGTCTGATGAGCATGATGATGTCCCTGGGGAGCAAATAGGGGAGCACCCAACCCAGCATGGGTAAAGAGAACAAGAGTTGTCTACGTCAGTTCCTAAAGATGAGTAATAGTTATGAAGAAGTTGGTTTTTATCCTGGGTACAATTGAAAGTCATTAAAGAATTTCATGTAGGAGTTTGTCATGACAAAATTCTCTTGAAGTAGAGATGGAAAGAGATGTGGAAATCATCACACTTGCACTACAGAATTAAAGAGAAGTGAGTCCTTTCAATTCTGAAAAAGAGGATTTTTTTTTTTTTTTTTTAGAATTTCGCTTAATGGTTTTAAATAGCCTAACCTCCAATCTGCAGGAGATAAATGGGTCATTTTTCCTCAAGTTTTCTAAAGCCAAACAAATCAATGAAATTCTAATTAGTTTTACATTTTATCTTTCAAAAAGCTTTATATTTAATCATAATAAATTTTCAGGTTACTCAGTCATCTGAAGAGTAATTATCTCTTTTAATAGTTTTATTGAGATATAATCCACATACCATATAATTCATTCATTTAAAGTGTAAAATTCAATGGTTTTTAGTATATTCACAGATATGTGCAGTCGTCACCACAATTTTAGAAAATTTTCATCACCTCAAAAAGAAACTCTGTACCCTTTATCTATCACCGACCTATCTTCCCACCCCACTTCTCTCCAGCCCTAAGCAACCACTAATTTCCTTTCTGTCACTATAGATTTCCTAGTCTGGAATTTCATATGAATTTGATCACATATTCGATGTTTTGTGACTGACTTCTTTCAGTTGTTATAATGTTTCCAAGGCTCATCCATGTTGTAAAATGCATCAGTACTTCATTTCTTTTTATGGCTAAATAACATTCCATTCTATATATATACATTTTGTTTTTATCCATTTGTTTGCTGATGAGCATTGAGCTGTTTCCACCTTTTGGCTATTATAAATAATGCTGCTATAAACTTTTGTATTTAAGGTTTGTGTAGACATATGTTTTCATTTCTTTTAAGTAGGTATCTAGGAGTGGGATTCCTGGGCCATACGATAACTTTACATGTAACTGTTTGACGAACTGCCAAGATGGTTTTCAACAGTGGCTGCACCATTTATATTCCCACCAACAGTGTATGAGAATTCTGATTTCTTCACTTCCTCATCAACATTCTTTCTCTGAAGTTTTTTATTCTAGCCATCCTGGTGGGTGGGAAGTGGTATCTTATGTGGTTTTGATTTGCATTTCCCTGATAACTTATGGTATTGAGCATCTCTTCATGTGCTTCTTGGCCATTTATAGAACTTCCTTGGAGAAATATCAACTCAGATTATTTGCCCATTGGGTTATTTGTCTTTTATTATTGAATCTTAAGAGTTCTTAATATATTGTACATACAAATCCCTTATCATATATATGACTTGCAAATATTTTCAACCTCTCTATGGGTTATATGTTCACTTAACTGATGGTATCTTGTGAAGCACAAAAAATTTTAATTTTGATGAAGTCCAATTTATCTATTTTTCTTTTGTGGCTTATGCTTTTGGTGTCATATCTAAGAATCTAGTGAAAATGTCATGAATACTTAGCCAAATGTTTTCTTGTAAAATTTTTATAGTTTTAGCTCTCATGTTTAGGTCACTGATCCATCTCGGGTTAATTTTTAAATATGCAGTGAGATAAGGGTCCAATTTTATTCTGGTTAGTAAGATGTTAACCAGTTACCTCTGTACCTCTGCATAGTTTGTTGAAAATACTATTCTTTCCTCATCAAAATGTCCTGGTACTCTTGTCAAAAATCAGTTGACCACACATGTATGTGTGGACTTATTTCTTGACTCTCAACTCTATTTCATTGAGATATATGTTTATCCTTGTACTGTTACCACACCATTTTGATTATTATTACTTTATAGTAGTTTTGAAATCTCTTACTTGATTCTTCTTTTTTTAAATTGATTTATTAATTTATTTATTCATGTAAGAACACTTAACATGATATCTACCCTCTTTTTTTTTAACATTTTTGTTGGAGTATAATTGCTTTACAATGTGTGTGTTAGTTTCTGCTTTATAACAAAGTTAATCAGTTATAAATATACATACGTCTCCATATCTCTTCCCTTTTGCATCTCCCTCCCTCCCACCCCTCTAGGTGGTCACAAAGCACTGAGCTGATCTCCCTGTGCTATGCGGCTGCTTCCCACTAGCTATCTATTTTACATTTGGTAGTGTATATATGTCCATGCCACTCTCTCACTATGACCCAGCTTACCCTTTCCCCTCCTGTATCCTCAAGTCCATTCTCTAATAGGTCTGCATCTTGACTCCGGTCTTGCCCCTAGGAACTTCATGACCTTTTTTTTTTTCTTTTTTAGATTCCATACATATGTGTTAGCATATGGTATTTGTTTTTCTCTTTCTGATTTACTTCACTCTGTATGACAGACTCTAGGCCCATCCACCTCACACAAATAACTCAATTCGTTTCTTTTTATGGCTGAGTAATATTCCATTGTCTGTATGTGCCACATCTTCTTTATCCATTCATCTGTCAGTGGACACTTAGGTTGCTTCCATGACAATGTTATGAGACTAGATATCAGTTACAGGAAAAAAACTGTAAAAAATACAAACACATGGAGGCTAAACAATACGCTACCAAATAATCAAGAGACCACTGAAGAAATCAAAAAATACCTAGAAACAAATGACAATGAAAATACGACCACCCAAAACCTATGGGATGCAGCAAAAGAAGTTCTAAGAAGGAAGTTTATAGCAATACAATCCTACCTCAAGAAACAAGAAAAATCTCAAATAAACAACCTAACCTTACACCTAAAGCAATTAGGGAAAGAAGAAAAAAAAAGCCAAAAGTTAACAGAAGAAAAGAAATCATAAAGACCAGATCAGAACTAAATGAAAAAGAAATGAAGGAAACGATAGCAAAGAACAATAAACCTAAAAGCTGATTCTTTGACAAGATAAACAAAATTGATAAACCATTAGCCAGACTCATCAAGAAAAGAAGGGAGAAGACTCAAATCAACAGAATAAGAAATGAAAAAGGAGAAGTAAAAACTGGCACTGCAGAAATACAAAGGATCATGAGAGATGACTACAAGCAACTATATGCCAATAAAATGGACAACCTGGAAGAAATGGACAAATTCTAGAAAAACACAACCTTCCGAGACTGAAGCAGGAAGAAACAGAAAATATAAACAGACCAATCACAAGCACTGACATTGAAACGGTGATTAAAATTCTTCCAACAAACAAAAGACCAGGGCCAGATGGCTTCACAGGCAAATTCTATCAAACATTTAGAGAAGAGCTAACACCTATCCTTCTCAAACTCTTCCAAAATATAGCAGAGGGAGGAACATTCCCAAACTCATTCTACAAAGCCATCATCACCCTGTTACTAAAACCAGACAAAGATGTCAAAAAACAAGAGAAAACTACAGGCCAATATCACTGATGAACATAGATGCAAAAATCCTCAACAAAATACTAGCAAACAGAATCCAGCAGCACATTAAAAGATCATACACCATGATCAAGTGGGGTTTATCCCAGGAATGCAAGGATTCTGCAATATACTCAAATCAATCAATGTGATACACCATATTAATAAATTGTAGGAGAAAAACCATATGATCATCTCAATAGATGCCGAAAAAGCTTTTGACAAAATTCAACACCCATTTATGATAAAAACTCTCCAGAAAGTAGGCGTAGAGGGAACTTACCTCAACATAATAAAGGCCATATATGACAAACCCACAGCCAACATCATTCTAAATGGTGAATAATTGAAACCATTTCCACTAAGATCAGAATAAGACAAGGCTGCCCACTCTCACCACTATTATTCAGTATAGTTTTGGAAGTTTTAGCCACAGCAATCAGAGACGAAAAAGAAATAAAAGGAATCCAAATCGGAAAAGAAGAAGTAAAACTGTGACTGTTTGCAGATGACATGATACTATACATTGAGAATCCTAAAGATGCTACCAGAAAACTACTAGAGCTAATCAATGAACTTGGTAAAGCAGCAGGATACAAAATTAATGCACAGAAATCTCTGGCATTCCTAAACACTAATGCTGAAAAATCTGAAAGAGGAATTAAGGAAACAGCCTATCTACCACTGCAACAAAAAGAATAAAATACCTAGGAATAAACCTACTAAGGAGACAAAAGACCTGTATGTAGAAAATTATAAGACAATGATGAAAAAAATTAAGATGATACAAATAGATGGAGAGATATACCATGTTCTTGGATTGGAAGAATCAACATTGTGAAAATGACTCTACTACCCAAAGCAATCTACAGATTCAATGCAATCCCTGTCAAACTACCACTGGCATTTTTCACTGAACTAGAACAAAAAATTTCACAATTTGTATGGAAACACAAAAGACCCCGAATAGCCAAAGCAATCTTGAGAACGAAAAATGGAGCTGGAGGAATCAGGCACCCTGACTTCAGACTATACTACAA